>NC_045166.1:10693777-10781277 GCF_900700415.2 Clupea harengus
CTCATCATGAGGATTGACACACAGTCTGTGTTCTCTGAGGGTTTAGATACTATCTTCAAAGGAGTTCTTAGAATTCAAATTTGTTCCAACTGCGATGAAAGGTGTGCATTGAGATAAATCACAGTGTACTGCATACACTAGAGTTATCCCAGCTTCACAAAGCAGGCGTAATTCTGTGCGTTATCATGATAACTATACATAACTATAACTGTACATAGTTTCATGTGCTTCAAAGCCGCACAGTGCTCAGTGTTAACCTAATGTAAATATAATGTTCTGTTGATAATGTAGACAGAGACAGCTGTATATCGAAGTGTCCTTGAGCAAGACACTGAACCCCCAACCGCTCCCGATGTGCAGTTTGGCCATCGGTGTATGAATGGGTAGATGTCTGAGGTATTCATCTGTAAAGCGCTTTGAGTGCTCTATGAGTAGAAAAGCGCTTCATAAATACAATCCATTTAGGATTTACCATATATACCTGGAACTGGACCTGACCATGTTATATCACGAATCCAGGAGCCAGCAGCCATCAAAAAGAAAGTGCCAAAAGGGCACACAGAAGTAAGCAGCCAAGCATAAGTGTGTGTTTGGGGGCCTGTGCCTGGTGTGTATGTGTGTGTGTGTAGGTGGGGAGTAGAGTTGGAGGTGAGGGAGAGGTGTGACACACAGCTCAGGTGTCTTGGGTGGGCAGGAGTGGAGAGAGAGACACACCACAATTACAAGTCACACACACATACAGTGCGGTGATGATGTGTGTGAATGCATGCAATTCAATGTGTGTCTTCTAAGACAGAGTTGAGTGTTGTGTTTCCATTTTGTGTATGCTCAAGTATTTGTATGCATGTATGTGTGTGTGTGTGTGTATGTGTGTATATAAATATATATATGTGTGTGTGTGTGCATGGGCATGTCCATTTGTGTATTCCAAGACAGTGCTTTCTTTTCTGTGTATGCTTACATCTGTGTGTAACGTGTGTGTGTGTAACGTGTGTGTGTGTGTGTGTGTGTGTGTGTGTTGTCCTGTTTTTCTTCCACGTTGCCTTCACACACGCGCTCTGCAGTAATTGGACTCTGAGGACTCCCCCTGCGCTGACAGGACTGTGCTGTAGGTATTTCTACACCCTGAGCTCTCCCACCGGGCCCAGCGTCATCATCACTGCTGACACCCCAGACAGCCAGACCCCGAACAACAAGCCAGCGCAGACAAAACAAAACAAAACCAAAAAATAAATAAAATTCAAATAAAAAGCCCTATACAGAAACCTCACAGAAACAAACTCGCCCAGACAAAACAAATACCCTTACCCTTTGATCCAGTTCGGTTGTATACCGCTGTTTACCATGCTGGGGCGGATATGTGTTTGTGCACCTTTGGATTAGACACATCAGCTGGGGTGGTTTTGTTCCTGAGCCCTTCTGTCGAAGATAAAAGTATGAACACACTAACAAGCTTTGAGGGAGTGTGTGTCAAGCTGATGTCATGGTCAAGGTAGAACTAAACCAAGGGCAAAATGCACAATCTGGACACAATCTCCCCCACGGTGGAGAGGAGTGGTGTTTACTGCGTTTAGGCAAGTTCAGTGGTATGTGCTATTTAAAGTCGGTGCACTATTGTGAATTTGCACAGTGCTTTTAATGGCGACTGTTGTGAGAAATATAGAGATGTTTCTCAGAATCTTCAGTCTCAACTTCCTATCCACACATGCCCGCAAGGCACAGATTAAACGGAAATCAGTGGGAAAAGAATTCAGCTAGAGCTCCTTGAAATGTGTAGATCTGAGATAAGCCAAAATGACAAGACACAGTGAACCTTCGTCTGGCCTTTTCCAGACACATTGGAAGCAAGCAAGAGAACAAAAAATAGAGAAAGAGCCAGACAACAATCAAATAGCCGTGTAAGCACTACAGGCAATGCGCGGGGGGGGGGGGGGGGGGGGGGGGGGGGATATGCCACAGCAGCACCAATTAAAGGGGAATAATGAAATTAAAGTAGAATCTCGCCCATTAGCAAGTCTTTCAAGGTTGCTTACTCCATGCATAATTATCTCAGGGAGCTGCGGATTGTTATCGCATAGGCTCGTAAGGGGCGACTCGTTAAGAGGCAGTCAATTAGGCCCGCGGGAGTCGCGTGGCGTGGGGTTAATGCGTTCGACTTTTTACGAAATCTTCACTGGATACATGCTTGCGGAAAAAAGGTGCAAAGCTATCGAGGAAGTGCCTTAATGGCTCGCAATGGTCTGGATGAGTGTGGAGCTGTTATACACTGGCTGTGAAGAATGGTAAAGTACTTGGTTCTACATTGATGCTAGGAGAAGGCAGCACATGTGTTTGGAACACGAGCCTGAAGATGGAACATAAATATAACACACCTGGAACCATTGTTCAAGCATTCAATTCAAGTCAATTCAATTCAATTTTAGGGTGCGACACCCCTAAGCACAGCGTGTATTCACTGTTTCACAGTGACATGTGCCATGGTGTCAGCCACCACTGAATGAATTAGCTGCCACCTGGAAATCTCTCCCACTGCCGCCTCTGCTCCACTTCCTAATTTATCTTCACAGATCCTTCTCCTGTGGTTCTGGGACTTCTGCTCATCCTGACACACTCCTCTGACAGTGTGCACCTCCCCTGTGTGTGTGTGTGTGTGTGTGTGTGTGTGTGTGTGTGTGTGTGTGTGTGTGTGTGTGTGTGTGTGTTTTGCTGCTGGTGGTGGTGCATCCTTGCTGCTTTCTTCTCTGAGATGAGGATGGGGATGAGACCTCACGCCTGTGTTCTCCTCCCACCCACCACACCACACCCTTCCTCTTTCTTCCCTTCCCTTTATGTCCTTCTTTCTATCTGATCTCATTGTTTCTCCTTCTCTCTCGCTCTCTCCTTCTCTCTCACTCTCTTCTCTCACTCTGTTTTCTCTGCCTCTGCCTCTGTCTATCACCTCTGTCTTGTCCCTGGTGGTACTGCCTTTGCTGTTTTCTTCTCTGAGACGAGTGCGAGACCTCACCCCTGTGTTCTCCGCCTTCTTCCTGATTGCTTTTCCTCCGTTCCTCTCCTGCTTTGATAAAGGCATGTAGGTTAGGGTTAGGTGAAGGTGCTTGTAAATATTGATCTGCGTTGCCGCCACAGCTTTGCTTCCCCTTCATCTGAGAGTCCGCTGCAAGGCCCACATCCTCTCAGAGCACAGACAGAGCACACACACGTGCAAGCACACACAGATTTCATACACCTGCACACACAGACACACACATGTGCACAGACATATCCGCATGGTCACACACACACACACACACACAGTAAAATACACAGCATGCACACCAGTGCATGAACATTTTTCCCTTATTGCATCATTGTATTTTGCCATCAGAGTTTATTGGCAGTACTAATGCCTGGCATCTCTATGGAGAGACAGTCCATCCTCCCCCACAGTCATCCTGATTTGATCTGCTATTCACTGACCAAGGGCCGTGCAAGTGCTATGCAAGGACATTGCTAGATCAACTAACTATGACTTCACTTTTTTGGAATACCAAGTCTTTTTTTTCGTCATAGTTCTGCATTAATGAAGGTAACTTATGCTTTCTTAAAATGTTCTAGCAATTGTTTAATCTCCAACCACGTTGATTTCTAAATAAGTTCCATTAAACGCACTGTGTGAAGGGGGGGGGGGGGGGTTGTGTGTGTGACCCCCCATGTAAGACTTCGACTCACCCAAAGAAGATAATGGTAACTGTCTTGGGGGGGGGGGGGGGGGGGGGGGGGGGGTAGGGGCAAAACATTTACACACTGTGTACTTTTTTTAACTACTTTTTACTGTCTAGATTTTGTGTACACCCTGACTTAAAAATGACAAAATGCCCCCCCCCCCCCACCCCACCCCCAAATGTCATTGCATGATTGGCACTCTGATGTAGGGTTTGTGGATGTCTCAGGCAGGCTAACAGCCAATGAATGAACCATGAGTTCACGAGAATAGCTCCGAAACAATTTGGTACTTAATTTTCAAAAAAACAATCAAACATGAAATCTTTGATTGGTCACAGTCAGTGTATCTCTGTGCACCAACTTCCCCTGCAGCTTCATCACATCACTGCAGCATGGCCACGAGAAATGGAAAAACATATCTGAACAATTTCACCCACCCTCTCTCTCTCTCTCTCTCTTTCTTTCTTTCTCTCTATCTCTCTCTCTCCCTCTCTTTCTGTATCTGTCCTTCTCTCTCTTTCTCTCTCTTTCCTTCTCTCTGTCTCCCCTTTCTGTCTCTTTCTCTCCTCCTCCTTCTCCATCTTTCTCTTTCTAGTATTTCTTTCTCCCTCTCTTTCTCTCTTTCTCTCATTCTCTTTTTCCCCCCTCTCCCTCTGTGTTCCCACGCGCCTCTGTGAGAAACAAACCTACCCACATACTTGTTTGCCCCTCGCTCCTTCTAGAAAATCAGCTCCACACTTTGAGGATCAGTCATCCCCCCCCCCCCCCCAAAAAAATAACAGATGTGGCTTCAGTTCCAGATGTGCATCTTGTCAGTGGAAGGCCACTCAGTCATCTGGGTTTAATTGGAATGGGAAGCATGTCTTAAGTGGTGTTTGTGCTTACACTATATGTGACTAATTATGGATTATATCAGATTAACTGGAAGCCCCCACATGGGTGCGATAGTGGAAAACGAGATGTTTCAGAACCTTGGAGCATTGTCCCTCACAGAAAACGAAAATAAGCTAAATAATGAAAAAGTATAATAATAAAAATGTATTAGTAAGTATGAGTATATAGTAGTCGGCAGAGAATGGATAACCGATTCACAGGGTCCTCAGAAGTAAGAAACTTGTGTGGAGTGCTGAACTCAATGAAGCAACTTGACTTGGAGGATGCTGAAGATAGCAAAGTAGCACATCCAAACCACTAAAACGATATCTGCCCCACCAAGTATCAGTTAGTACGTGTAAGTATAAGTAGTAAAGTACAAGTAATAAAAAGTAAAGTAATTGAGTGATGGTGAGTAACAATAAGTGAATATCTTAACCATGGCCGTAACGACAATATAATGATGATGACAATGTTGACCGTTATTATGGTAATGTTAGCGCTGCTGATTATGAGACATTAACAAGATTCCTAATACTTGACATTAAAGCTCTAACAGCAATTAAATGTAAAAGTCAACATTAATAAAGTGTTTATTACAGGACAACTGGTAATTCTAAAGTGAATAGTTTGTTCATGGTTTCTAATTACTTTAAACATATAGATAACTTGTTCAGTAACATAAACAAAACACAGTGTTGAGTGTTTGACATATTTGACTGGGAGACGCTTCAGTGTAGACAGTACAGAATAATGGATAATATACCTCAACGCATATACTGGCAGAGTCCTGAGGAATGGATAATATACCTCAACGCATATACTGGCAGAGTCCTGAGGAATGGATAATATACCTCAACGCATATACTGGCAGGGTCCTGAGGAATGGATAATATACCTCAACGCATATACTGGCAGGGTCCTGAGGGCCACTGGATCAACACTTTTTTTCCAGTTCCAAGCGTTTGGTGTTTTGCAGGCTCAGCATGAGTGTCAGCGCTGCCTTAAAGAAAGAAGACAGAGAGAGAAAGAGAGAGGGAGAGAGAGAGAGAAACCGCTCGACAACTTTGTTGATAGAGGCAGAGGTGACTCAGCATATAGACAGACTTTGGAGGTTCTTGTTTGTGTGAGCCCAATGAGACAACAATAGCCACAAAATTCTACAGTTACCCCTTCACTGAACCCACTGGCATGTGCATGTTATATAGAGAGAGAGAGAGAGAGAAAGAGGGAGAGAGAGAGAAAAACCGCTCTACAACTTTGTTGATGGAGGCAGAGGTGACTCAGCATATACTGGCATGTGCATGTTATAGATATGTCATGGAGGATGCCGTGTCATGCCTGTCTTGGACTTTGATGTAATATGACGTAACAGTGTTATGCCACCATTATCTCTATCTGTCATGTCAGGTCTCATCTTTCTAGATGTCACGGCATTTTGTAATGTTTGCAAGGAGTAATGTGTAGAAGTGTATACAATAGATCGAAATAGATCAAAATAAATCAAAAATAGATCGAAATAGATATCACACATTATCAGGTCTATTTGATGATGGCAGGTGTTTCCAGTACAACATGTCCTGCATCTGAATCCAGACGAGTTTACTCTGTTCTATCCCCATACCTGCAAATATTCTCTGTGGTCATCTCCAAAAGGTCTTGTGTTGACAGTGGAGTCTTGCCAGTTTTTGATTGGTCAGAGAAACAGTGAGGAGAGGGTATCGGCCCCCCTAAACCTGTGATTGTAATCTGTATCTGTTCCTAACATAATTAGTTCATAGACTTTGTATAGACCCCTATGTAGGCTGAATAGACCCCTATGTAGGCTGAATAGACCCCTATGTAGACTGTGTGAAGCAGAGTGCAGGGTGTCGTAAAGGTCAAATCATATTCTCTGGTTTTCCGTTGGTAGAGGGGACCAGTCCTCCATGCTGTGGCGTGATTAGAGACAGGAGTCAGAGGGGAAATGACAGCGCACCTCACCTCAGAACTCTAATCGCCATCGCATGGCGGATGGGATGGGGAGGGGAGGGAACGGGGGGGGGGGGGGGGGGGGATCAGCGGTTAAGAGAGAGCAGGTGGCTCCATCAGATCTGAATATCACAGGCCCCAGCCGCTCTGAGCGCAGCGGGGGGGCCTGATTGGCTGGGCTGATCCCAGCTGGACGCTTGATTGGTCACTCTGATCTCGGCGGGAAGTCTGATTGGATGCCATGGGTGGATAATTACGGCTGTAATTCCCCGCCTTTCATGTCCAAGGAGCTCGGCTCCAAAGCGTGATTCATGTCTATCACAAGGTACCTATTTAAATGTGAGAAGGGGTCAAGACCTCACTGGCGAACACTTGATGGGTCTTTAACTCAGTGGTTCCCAAACTTTTCATGGCAGGCCCCCCTCTGACAATGAAAAAGAGGTTGCAAAGACACTCACATATTACCTGCATTGACTTTGAATAAATAACAGATGACAACAGTGGTTGCATAGCTTTTCTTAAACAGTGCTAAACATAGCTTTTAGAGTTGGAGTTAATTTTAATTTCTTTAAAATCAGAACTCTCTCTGGGTCCATACAGTGTTCATGGTAGGCACATGTCGATTGTATTAATAATTAGGCTAGCTATCCCTTCTAACAGATTTTTGTGTCTCTCAACCTGCGCAGTCTCTCCATTTTGCAGTCTCCATTGATGTTATCAATGTAAATCTTGCTATCTATGCAACCCACAGACACATATAGAAATATCTAGTAAGACTTGTTGGAGTTGCTGGCGAGGAAAGGGCAATCAGAAAAGCCTTAGATTTGGAATTACAGGGAGAGTGCTCCACCTGCTGGATGGTCCTGATACTATCATCCATCTTTTAAAGTTACAAATAGTAATTTTTGTGATCAGGTAAATCTGCTGTAAGTACTAACATCACACCAAATACAGGCTGATGAGGAGGCCAAAAGCCAGTGTAACCTGCTTTGTGTTGACCAGCACAATTCTCGATCTGGACTGAAACTTACAACCTCGGGCATAGGAGGACTGGCATGCAAGCCAGGATACATTCATTTTAGCTGGTTTCTCCGTTAAATTCATTTTATAGGCATGCGATTATGTTTTTGTTTCATTCTTGGAATGATGGAAACTAATTCTAATTGTTGGGCAGAAAAGAACTGGGACAATCATGAATAACTTTTCATATTTTCATTGTGCCATTGCAGCTGTTCCAACATCAGATTTGTAAAACCGTTTTTTTTTCTTCACAGCAGTAAATAACATACTGCAGACAATACTGAGGAATTCAAAAGTATATCGTCGCTGTTGACTTAGAAACAAATATTTCATACTTTACATACAATAGACTCTGTGCTGATTGGACTCTGGGTGACTGGAAGTTACACTGTGACTACAATGCAAAGCCATGGGTTGCAGCTGTTGTTACTTCCCCTCCATGCAAGTTTCCCTGGCAGATGTTTCATTGAAAATACATCCCCTTCTCTTTCGGATCCTTAGGATCTAAATAAATAAGTTGTTTTGTAATGTGATGTCAGGAGCTCAGTATATTTGGCTGAGATCTGGGTCTGGTTTGAGTAGTGCTCCTATGGTGTACCAGTCAAGAGGAATGATGAAGTTGAGGTTGATCTCTCACTCAGAAAAGATCATGGAACCCAAAAGAGCTAAACCATTCTAAACCCATTCTAAACCCATTCTTAACCAATTCTAAACAGTTAAAGAAAGACTATTTGTGACAAATTAAAGCAAACCTTTCTTTATGACTCAGGGCACATTTATGCTGATGTTCAGAGGAATATGTCATTTTGAGTCTCCATCAAAAAATTGATTCTTGTTTTTTATTCTGGTACTGACTCATTTATGCCTGCTCACTGTTCAATAAAACGTACGCACACACACTTACAAACACACACACACGCACAAACACGCACATACACACACACGCACACGCACACGCAAACACGCACACGCACACGCACACGCACATGCACATGCAAACACACAAACACACGCACACGCACACGCCCACGCACGCACGCACGCACGCACGCACGCACGCACGCACGCACACACATACACACACACACACACACACACACACACACACACAGAAGCCCTCTCTCTTTCTTTCTTTATTTCATCTTCCTCCCCTCCATCTCCTGAAATCTAATATTATCCAATCCAATTCTTTAATACTCAGGTCTGTGGAAGTGGACCATATCCTGTTTGTTCACTGGCTTGCTTAAACACACAGGATGGAGGATGGAGACAGCAGGGGACTTCTGCGTTTCAGACAGAAGTGTCTTTGGCACCTGGTGTGTATGCGTGTGTGTGTGTGTGTGTGTGTGTGTGTGTGTGTGTGTGTGTGTGTGTGTGTGTGTGTGCGTGTGTCTGTGTGCGTGTGTGTGTGCATGTGTGTGTGTGTGTGTGTGTGTGTGTGTGGCCATGTGGTCATATGTGATCATAGGAAATTGGTGGGGATTTTTAGCAATGAGCTAAGTGGCAGGATATAGGTCACATGCTGGCTCTAATGCAGACGCATCACTGAAGCTTCCTGGGAAAGTGTGGGAACTCCGCACAAAGGCCCCTTATGCACACACCGGCCCAGCGTCATCCAAACGGAGGTATATTTAGATTAGGAAATTAGTTGCATCCTTGAGTAGATGCCCAGTATTTTCCATCCGGCTGTGATAGTGCTGTGAGACTGATCACCAGGGGGCGCTGTTGTCAAAGTGTGTCTTCCTTACTTGGAGTCTTTATCAAGGTTGCTCACTTTTTTTAAGGATACTTTTTGTGAACTCGCTCTTTTTTCAGTCTCTGTCTCTATCTGTCTATCTATCTATCTGTCTATCTGTCATCTGTCTATCTATCTATTCAGAACCTTAAGGTAAGGGGGTTGGTACTCCTTGGCAATATCAGCCCTTAACCAAAACGCATGGTGTTCACCAGCTTCCAAAGCATGGTGCGAATGCGAGCCCCCTCTGAGGGCAAACAGCATGGCTTTTATCCACACCTCCTCAGGTGTGGACAATCAAGCTTATTACGTCCATTCACCACCCAAAGACTGTTGCACTGCCACTGCAAAGCCAGTAGGGGTGTAGAGGGATGTAACAATAATCAAATGGAGTTATGCTCATGGGGTTAACCAGTGAGTAGGTGTCTGTTAACAGCACTTACACTGATGCTTTATTGGCTTCATATGCTCTTTTAATTATATCATATGACCTAGCATTCGTGTATTCATGCATTCTACAGTCTCCAGCAGTCTGCAGTTTGCCTTCTGCTTGCCTTGCTTGGTCGTGTCCAATCATGTCCTCCCCCATCTCCCCTCCTCCTCTCCTCTCATCAGGGTCTTTCTCTCCGCACTGATGGAGCCTTTTTTGGTCAGCTCCTTCGTCTTTCTGTCTCTACTGGTGCCCAGTCATCAGTGCAGGGCTCATCCCTGTCCACTCATTAAGCTACAGGCAGGGAGAGAGAGAGAGAGAGGGAGAGAGAGAGAGGGAGAGAGAGAGAGAGAAAGAAAGAGAGAGAGAGAGAGACAGACAGATATAAAGATAGATAGATATATAGATGGCTGGACCTTTACATTTCTCCATTTGTTGTGACTTTTGTTAAGGCAAGGATGGCCGTTCCTCTACCTGTTTGCGAAGAGCAGTGAGTGACACTTAACTTGAGCCTTCAGTCATAAGACTGACATTGCAACATCATAAATATATCAAAACTGATCACAGCTGTCGTCATCCAGTCATATAACTTCTCAGATGATATAACTAAAGATCATTTCAGGCAATGACAGCGTATTGAACATAAGATGTATGTATGACACAGACCTGTGGCATTAAGTGCAATGGAATATAAAAGTCTGACTGATACCATAACAAGACTCTTTCATATGATTGGACACTGTCATGATGACTAACGATAGGTCACACTCATGACGTGGTTGTGGCCAGTCTTACAACACAGGGTTCAAACAGAGCGCTACCAAACAAAAGAAGGCGACTGTGTTCACCCCCTGTTCACCTCACAGATGCAGAACACCATGATGATTCAGGGCCTCCGCAATGCTGAACAGCTACACTTTAACTACCGTCTGCGTTGTTGCCTGTCGCAAACCCGACTGTGTGCTTCACTCTGTTTTGTTTGGAACGGCAACGTGCGAAAGCGAGAGGCTTAATGCCGACCGCAGGATGTCGCAGATGCCGGCAAGATCGCGACTAATGGGCTGCCGCGGGTGCCAACCTCACAGTCCTCAGCGCCCAAGTCATGCGAGGCTGGCAGCTCTCACGTTATTATTTCAGAGGCTGTCGAAGCAGGTCACTTAGCATAGAGTTAAGTAAACGCCACTATATATATTCTTGACGGTGAAATTAGTGGATCCATTGCTAGAGATCCATTGCTAGAACTCATGACACAGATACAGTATGTGTGTTTTGAGAAAATGCAGACATTCAGCATATTTAGTGCATGTACCAGCAACAGCTAGGCTCAGATCGACTGTTCTAGTCATGCAAACAGAGATGGGCTCAAATCAGCTTGCAATGTAACAAATAGTCCTATTAAACAAACTCTCAGCTCTGGATGTACTTGTGTGAGTACAATCACAAATATGTGATCAGAATGTTGCTAACTGAAGGTAACACTTGATGATAGAATAATGGAATAAGTGACCGTTTTGAATGGCGGTCAATGTCAAGTCTAGATCTGCATGGTGCAAGTCTAGAAAGACTCCCAAAAAAAACCTCACTCCTCAAAGGCTTAAAGTTGCAATGAGAGTCTGTCATAATCTCTGTGTTCCTATCCTGATTACTCTACAGTCTTGGTTAGACATGTTAATGACGTCTATTGACTGTGAGCAAACTTGTGAAAAGTACCTCAAAGGTGAATTGCTTAAGGTCAACCCAAGAGTCTCGTTCCCCCAATCCCTTTGTCTTCCCAATGCCCTTTTGGCCGATAGCATGATTGATGTCAGGCCCACTTCTTTGACGACATCCGTTGTTGTGATGTGTTGGTGATAGCTACCAAAACACTCTGTCTTAACCCCTGGTACTCTGTGCTGCTCTCTCCTATTATAACTCTGCCAACCGAGGTGTATGTGGGTGTGTGAGTGTGTGTGTTTGTGTGCGTGAGAGAGAGAGAGTGTGTGTGTGTGTGTGTGTGTGTGTGTGTGTGTGAGAGTGAGTGAGTGACTGTGTGTTTGTGTACATGAGAGTGTATGTGTGTGTGTGTGTGTGTGTGAGAGAGTGAGTGAAGGACTGTGTGTTTGTGTGCATGAGTGTGTGTGTGTGTGTGTGTGGGTGTGTGTGTGTGTGTGTGTGAAAGACTAAAGGCGGGTGACTTTGTGTGTGTGTTTTTTGTGCAGGTTAATGATTATTCCCGTTGCCTTGGTGCACCTTTGTGGAGCCGAGGTGCTCGGAACGTGCCAGGGGGATTACGAGCGCCAGGGCTCCAGCACTACGCTAATCCAGGGAGTGAAAAGGGAGTTCCGCTCCAGAGCCAAAGCACTTGCTGGCCAGGCCGCACCCTCCCACGCCAGAGGCATGAAAGAACACATCCAGCTGCTGCCTACACCTCTCTCTCTTTCTCTCTCTCTCTCTCTTACTCTCTCTCTCTTTCAATCGTTGAATCTTCTCTGTCTCTCTTTTCTCTTTCACTTTCTTTTTTTCTTTCTTTCTTTCTGTCTTTCTCTCACTTCCTGTTTCGTTCACTTCCCTCCTTTCTTTCTCTGTCTCTCTCTCTCCTTCTCTCTTATACGTTCGAGACACCTGCGCCCCCTCTCACCAACATCCACCTCCATCCCCCTCTTTCTCGTCCTTCTGTTCCTTCTCTCCCCCCACACAATGGCCGACACTGGTGGCGTCCTGTGGAAACCCACAGCCTCCCGGAGCCCTGAGCACAGGCCGCTTCAGATAGACACACAGTAGGAAATGATTATTCATGAGGAAAACCGGCACACTACACATTCAAACCCCCTCCCCCTAAACACACACACACACACTCTCTCTCTCTCTCTCTCTTGATTTAACACCCCCAGGCCAGATGGATGTATATCCTTTGAGATGTGCGGACAAGCCCTCGACAAGTTCTGTCATTGATGCAAGAATTTGCCTTTCATTCTCCCTCTTGCTTTCTCTTTCTCTCTCTCCCTCTCTTTCTTCCCCGCCCTCCCTTCGTCTCTGATCGGTCATACTTAACCACGGCGTCAAGAGTCCCGTCGCCTTTAAATGAGATTAGCGGCGAAAAAAGCGTACATTACAAATGAGTCGGCGCTAAGCATCTGTGTTATCGAGGCTGTGGAACAGCCACGGTAATAAAGAGGTCCGCAGCCTCGCGAGGGAGGCAATTAAAGCTCACCAAAGACAGGGATAATGCAGAGTGGAACATAATAATAGATTAGTCCCCTTTCATCGCAAAAAATCTATGTGTAATTAAAATGTCGGGCTTAAAGCGTAGTAACTATATAGGGGACCATTTTGAGTGGTGGAGGTTTGTGTGCTGAGGCCTGTAGGGATAGTTGGGGACGGCAGCAGAGGCGTAGAGTTATATAGAGTTTTTTTTTAGCACACATAGTGAAAGCTAAGTGATAGATCTATGCATTTCTTTTCTTTTTTGTTTGTTAAAGGATTAAGTTCAGACTTGAACGAACGTTTTGGATTTTCTTTGTCGGTGCTTTGAAGGCCCAAAGAGCCCAAAAAAGGAACGCCGTTTGATTTGTCGGCTTCGGGTGACTTTTTTTCCACTCCTGGCAGGGGCATTTATCATAAGCGTGATGGTTCTACTTAAGTGCATGCGTGTGAATGTGTGTGTGTGGTGTGTGTACTCTTCATTCCCGGCGGGGTGTGTTTCATAAGCGTGGCCCGGCGTGCTGCGTTGAAGAATGTTTGACAGGCATGGGCAAGCTTCCTGACCTCAGTGTGACTCGTGTGGGCATGGGCACACACACACACACACACACACACACACACACACACTCACACACACGCACACAGGTGTGTCACTGTGCCGGAACCTGCCTCTGTGCCAAACAAAAGAGTGTGTGTGGTTTCATCCCCAGGCTACAAATGCGGCGCATAGAAGATGGGTGGGGTTGGAGGGATGCACGCGGATGGAGTCGGAGCACATGAAGGCTTACATATGCTTCTTCTGCTGATAGATTTATCACATTACCCAGTACACACTATTCAATGGAGCCCATTAATAACAACGGAGACATTAGCTAAGCTCTTATGCATTTCCCTGGAGACTTCATACAACGCCGATATCTCACGGCAAAACATGTAGCACGAAACAATCGAACATGGCCCGACGTGTGACGACATGAATCTCAGCTTAGCACAGCTCTCTTGCGATTATCAACATGGGAAATCGCCGGAGCTGACAGGCGTGTATTTCAGTACCCCGCCTTTCTCACCGCTGACAGCACTCCACCCCGTTTCTCCAGCGGCTCACCGTCCCCACACCATCCCCGTGGGGACCGGACGCTCGTGACCCCCGCGCCGGCTGTATTAGCTCAGAGCGCTGCTCTTATCACGGGGGCTATCTAGAAGCCGTGGCGGGAGCCGGCCACTGACAGCAGGGTGCGTCCAGTCCTGTCCAGTCCAGTCCGGAGGGCTGAGATAAAGCTTGGCGCTGGTTAAATAAAGACTTGCAGCCTCCACGCTAAAGTGGGCCCGGGAGGAAGGCCGCATTATGCCCCCGGCACAATGAGTTTCATTCTTCTACCCCGGGGTGTGGAGGGCAGAATGATATTGGCCCTTTTTCTGAAGCATGGAGGCAGCACAGGAAACAGACCCTGAGGGAGTCACTCGAGAACGCCATCTTTATTTACTGCCCCATCCAGTCCGCTTGGCTTGTTGGCTCACAAGCTACGGCAGAGAGAGAGAGAGAGAGAGAGAGAGAGAGAGAGAGAGAGAGATAGAGAGAATGAGAAAGACAGAGAGTGAGTGGAGAAAAAGAGAGTGGGTGAGAGACAGAGAGTCCCAGGAGATGCCTGCCTCAATGCTGACTGAACGTGCTTTGGCTTTCACAAGTCCTTGGCCTCCATTGCTGCCTCTTTCAAGGCCATGTTGGGTGGCTCTCAGGGGTCTCTCTGCCAATTGTTCTTACCCCCTGGCTACGCATGAAGGCCCCCGTGCCGCGTAGTAGAGCCAGGGGGCATTGGGGGTATTTTTCACAGTCACTGATAGATTTAAGACAGTTTGCCTCGGCCTTTGTTGGCGGGCGCAACTGTTTTAGTATGCAAGGGGATGGGACGAGAGGGGCAGTTTTACTGGGCTAAAAAGGGCTTTTGTTGTGTTTGTGTGTGAAAGAGAGAGAGCGGTGTGCGAGTGTGTGTGAGAGTATGTGTGTGTGTGTGTGTGTGTGTGTGTGTGTGTGTGTGTGTGTGTGTGTGTGTGTGTGTGTGTGAGGGATTCCTCAGTGTGTGTGAGGTCAGTGGCCTGGAGTTTAGTCATATGTCCAGGAGAGGTCGCTTGTCCCTCACTGTGGACGGGGACAGGCAGGCCAACCACCCTTCAGTTAAATCTAGCACACTTCAAGAAGTCCATCACCAGATTTAGCATACACTAACTATAACCTGAACAAGAGGTATTTTCGCATTTGGCATTCATACCTTGTTAGCCAATGATAAACCATGATAGCACTTCACATTGCAGCCCACATTACATCACGCCGGTGTAGTCCAACTGTACATCTATGAAACATGTTCTTTTGTGTTTAAACACGGACTTGCTTTGGCAGCAAACCTAAAATCAGAGTGTTTTTTTCCCTCAGGTCTCCTAGAAACATGAAGACTTAGAGCCTCTCTGTGCACGAGGGCTTCAAACTGGTGCAAAGCTTCCGGATTGTGGTGCTCGGCCTGTTTGCCAGTGAATGTGAGTCAGTATGACAAGGTAATGGACAAGAGAGTGGTTTTACCGTAAAGAGTGGCATGACTAATAACTTCAGTGGCAGATCCAAGGGCTGGAAGATGCATAAAGGGGGAAAGGAGTTTATGTCAAAATAACTAAACCAAAATAAACTATAAACTGAACCAAATGAAACCTCACAAACCTGAACTAAATGTTTCACTGCATTAATTGCTCCGTACGTAATGAGGAGCGATCCCATTGAGACGTCACCAGGTCTTTTACTGGCAGCAGTCTCACGTTTAACAGCTGCGTCTGGGAATACTCTTGAGGATTCATGCATTCTGTGTGACTTTGTCACTTCAAACAGTAATGTTGTTGTCTTGCTGTCTGCTATTTCGTAGATTATGCTATATACCCCCTACCTCCAATCCCCCCCCCCCCCCCCCCTCCCCTCCCCAATGTGTTCCCAGTGAGAGAGGTGCAAATAAGTGCTAGTGGCGTACTGAGCGTGTGAAACCGTTGTGCCACGTGATAATGAATTCTCCTCCTTGACGATTAATTTAGCCCGTGTTTCTGGAATACCCAAGACCCAGATTCTTTAATGAGCTGAGGAGTGGAGACGAGGAGAAGCTTTCACACACACACACACACACACACACACACACACACACACACACACACACACACACACACACACAGAGACACACACACACACACACACACACAGAGAGAGAGAGAGAGAGACAGAGAGAGAGGGGGAATGAGACAAAGAGCAAGGGACGATTTCACAGCCCCTGACAACCAGCATGACACTTTTACAGCTACAAACGAGGGTCGGTGCCACCATGCTGGAGGAGTCGGGGGGAGAGGGGCCAAGCCGAGAGCACAGGCACTGTCAGGGGTGGGCAGCCATTTTTAGAGTCACACTTCTAGCCACCTCTAGCCAGGTGACACGTCTGCTAACAATGCCGTGGAGCTGTCAGGTCCTGTTATTCCTCCGACCTCCGTCACCTCAGAGTGACTCCAGACCCAGCCGGAGATGGTGCCACCACTGCCTTTTCCTCACCGCCACCACCGCCGCCACCACTGCCACCACCGCCACCACCGCCACCACCGCCACCACTCATCAGTCCTGTGACAGCAGAGCCTCCAACAGGATCAACGGCTTCCCTCGTGATTGGTCGCCAAGCACGCTGCATCTCTCCGGCACGCCTCACGGCCTCCCCCGGTCGCCCAGACAGTGCACACCGAAGGCACTCCGAGTGAGAGACAGACAGACAGACAGACAGACAGACAGACAGACAGAGAGAGAGCGAGAAGGGGAGAGGTCACATGACCAGTGCGTAGCGTGTCATTAGCATACCAGCGAGGTGACAGAGGCGGTAATTATGATTCTGTGACCCAGCTGCAGGCAAGGCCACTCTATCATTGTGCTCCCATTAACGTCTGTTCCCCCCCCTGCAGCAACCCTTAACCACCAGTCACCACTACCACTACTACCAATGCCCTAACCAGTGCTCCAAACACACACACACGCACGCACGCACACACACACACACACACACACACACACACACACATGCACGCACGCACGCACACATGCATGCACGCACGCACACACACACACACTCGTGTACTACAGAACTCACAGAAGTGTGCAAAACTGCACGTTATAGACTTGCACATTACTGGTACGTAGAGGATTAGAGACAGATATATGCACACACACACACACACACACACACACACACACACACACACACACACACACACACACACACACACACACACACACACTACCCCCACTGTGGATACCAGGAGAGATAATGGCTTCTGGAATTAGAGACAGCAGTGGTGGTGGTGGTGGTGGTGATGGTATGTGTGTGTGTGTGTGTGTGTGTGTGTGACTGTGTGTGTGTGTGTGTGTGTGTGTGTGGTTGTGTGTGTGTGTGTGTGTGTGTGTGTGTGTGTGTGTGTGTGTAGGGGGGGGGGGAGGGGGTTGACATGTCTCTGTCATGCCTGCGTTTGTACAGTTGGTTTAGTGTGTCACACGCCACGCTTTTGTGCACTGGGTCACTCTTTCCACTCGGCCCTTTCGGTGTGTACCATGTGCTCAGGCCACGCCTCACACACACACACACACACACACACACACACACACCACCTTCCCCCCACCCCAAACCCCATCCGCAGAAGGGCCCTGGCCTGGTGGTGCGGGTCGGGTTACGAGTCATTAACGGCCCCTGCGCTGGCCCATTCAGGGGAGTAATTAGCAGGGGGAAACGTGCATTCCCATGGTGACGCGAGGGAGCAAGTCATCACGCATCCCACACAAACACACACTCACACACACACACACACACACACACACACACACACACACACATATTTGCAGTGCGTGACCTTTATTCAACTGGATTCACTACTGCTTTTTAGAAGTAGACAGCACATCAATAAAAAAACAACAAACACACAGAGACAAATGTTCTACTGTGTTACAGTGCATCGTTTGTGACTTCGTGCCTGTGTGGCGAGCAAGCCTAGGGATAAAAACAATAGGATTTGAGTTTCAGGGGCAGTTAAAATAGCCCCCCTTCTCAGCAGGGGTAAGGGGGCAGGCAGCTGTCCCACAGTAAATTGAGAGAGAGATCAAGGTTCTGTGGGGGCCTGTCAGCTTCGAGGTCCCATAATCCACCCAGGCCACTGCTGCTGTAGCAGCCCCAGACAGCCAAAAGCAGGCAGGCCTTCGTCCCTCACACCCAAAAATATCCCCCCCCCCCCCCCAGATCCTTCGTCTGCCATTCTGCCCACCACCGCCTTCTTTCCAAGCGCGTATGGATGGACAAAGTGCCCGACTACGCGCGGGAACGCATTGTGTTGCTGCGGCCTCCCAGCGCCTCCTCACCACCATCCTTGGCTATTTGTGGTAGGGGTAGCAAAAAAACAATAATAGCCCGGCCAGAAAATACAAGGGGGTGGCGGGGGGGGGCACGGGGTTGGATATGGGGGGCGTGGGATGTGAGGTATAGGGTGGAAGGGGGGAGGAGAGGGGGGAGGAGTGAGGGGGGGGGGTGCAAAATAACAGTGGAGGTTTCCATTACAAAGGCCTCAGATGGACGGGAGGGCTGCTGCTTTGAAGGCCTATTCACGAGACGCGAGTTCCACATGGATCAGGTTGCCTTTATTTAGGCCCTACCTGGAAATGGAGGAGAGGCAAGGGACTTGTTTGATGTGACAGGCGGTGGCCATTCTTACCCTCTCCCCGCTCCCCAGCCCCCCCCATCCCCGCCCGGCCGACCGCACGCCCAACACCTGCCCGCATGGTATCACGTCCTTCGGCCCCTCGCGACCTCGCTCGACTCGGCTGCCTCTGTAGTAAAATTCCCACCTCACTAAACTCTGTGCTTAACACACTGTTTCACCCACACATTCTCCTCAGACTAATCGTCTTGCCCCTAACCCTTTCGTCTCCTGTTGCGCAGGCAACTGATTTAGTGAGTGAGTGAAGGAATGAATGAATGAATGAATGAAGGAATGAATGAATTTTGAAAAAGATGGTATTTGGTAATTTGGTATTGGGATTATTATGAACTACATTTGTATAAACTAGATAGCAATACAACAATTACCGTAACTGTAGCCATTTTGTTGTGTTTGAAACTAACTTTGTTACATTTCAAAGTGAATTACTACAAAATTGACCCCTATCCACAGAGGTTTGCACAGGCGATCATACTGATGAACTTTTACAGGTCGTGGCTATTTTCTGTACTTCTAAATTTCTATCTTGGTCAATGTAAGAGGTGTCAGTACATGCTATATGTTCATTGTCTTCAGGACACGCTGGGCAATCCAGATCTGCCACAACTTGATATGATATTACTTGTTTCATATACGTTTCATATTAGACTTCATATTAAGGGCAATTCATTTTGTGTACATTAAATTGTTTTATGTTTATATCTATCTCAAAAGAAATTGATGGCAGGGAGGATATCTTCTCAGATACGTATTGTGATCTGGTGATATCAGAACCATGATGGTGGGTCACTCTGAATGACTGAATATATGTGTCTATGTATATGTAAAATTGCATATGTTGTGCAACAACAAACCAGATTACTCAGATTACATACTTCTTTATACAGATTAGCAACTAGCATCATTTGAAAGGATGAGTGTCGCTGCCAGATGTGAGTCAATGTAGATGTGAGTTTACTAAAAGTTCTGAACAATCTGGACAGGTTGAACCATTAACTTTTAGACGACACCCCACATAGCCTTGGCTATAAAAATCAAGGTTATAGGCGGCTATAAACACTTGATTTATTCACGCAGAGGTGAGAAAATGATCAACGATTGAAACTTTGTGGAATTTCAATTTGGTGTGATTTCAAAACATGGTTACTCCCACCTGCTTTGTTCTATAAGCAAGGTAGTAGTGTCACTGCGAAGCTTAAGGTCCGCTTTTTCATTTAATACCTGCTTCATGTCTACACAATAATGACTGTGAGTAATAGAAATAGGAGTAATGAGTGTGTGGAGATGCAGCGATGGAGGCCGTTAATGACAAATTGCGCCAGACAGTCTGTTAGAGACTTAGGTCCCCGTTAGGTCTGGCCAGGGTCAGCCATAAAAACTTTTATGGTTGTTAGTGGAAGTCAGTGGAAAGAGTTTGAAAGTATTTCTCGAGGCTGTGCATTCTCATGAAGGAAGTCCGCTTTCCTTAGCAATCAAAGTGCATGGTTAAGTCGAGGCGAGTCGAGTTTGGGAAAACAGTAGGTATGGTGAATAATTTATCACAGAGAGAAGGTATTTTTTCCCAGTGTTATCGGTCTGTGAGAAGAGGTACAGCTCTGTTTCATATTGATTCCCAGGACTGTTAGCCTCGGGCCTCCCTAGTAAATTCCTTTACAGCATAGAGGTATACAGTGACACTCTTTTTTTTCCCTCTGCAAATCTACAGGGCTATTTTGAACTACATGTGTGAGGTGGCTGGAGGTCGTGGTGGGGATTTAGTAGCGTCTTGGTTTGGAGACTGGCTGTCCGGGGCTGCAGGGGCCTGACGGGTGTTGGCCTGTCGGGACTCCTGCCCTGGGGCCGCTTACAGAGACGCCGCAGGCACCTCGGTAAAGTGCATTCCCAGAGGCCTCGGCTCTCTCATCCGCAGCCAAAACAAAATCCCTGCTTGACTTTTCCCCACACCAGCATCACCAGCTGATAAACGGACTATGGATAGACTACCATGAAGGAAGCGAGAGAGGGATGGGGAGAGAGGGTCACGAAACGAAGAGAAAAAGAAATGAATGAGAGCCAGCGAGAGAGAGAAAGAAAGAGAGACAGGGTCAGGGAACAAGAATAAGAGAAGCGAAAGAGAGAGAGGGAGAAGGAAAGAAAGAAAGTGATAGATATAGACAGGGGAGAAGAGTAAGAGAAACGAAAAAAGAACAGCAAGACAGGATAAAGGCCTCCGTGACCCGCCCGTGTTACTGAGCAGGCTGTGGCCTGGCTTGCGTCTGGACGCTACACGGCCTAATTTGGAGTGACGGTGGGTCCAGCGGCAGGCTCCCACCTTGGGGTGATCACACATGGGCAGGATTAGCACTCCGCTGGGTTGCTGGGGGCCAGAGGCTAGGGGAGAGATAAGACCCCTGAGGTTCTCCTGATAGGAAACTCCGTCCACTATACCTGATTCTGATCCATGATCAATCAATCTCAATCTGCATCCTCTGCATCCCCCCCCCAGTTGTTTCCATATTTTCCTTATCTTGATTAGCTAGCTGCACACTCGGCCAATCAAAAGCACTGTCATCGCGTTGACTTTAATCAGGTGTGCTTGGAGCAGGGATAGACAGGAGACATGGGACAGGGGGCCCAGGGAGCAGAGGGGGTGAAGCCCCACTAGAGTGGGCTCCAACTGCTCCACTGCTCCCAGCATCCTGTCATCTTTAGCAGTGATATGGGGGCCACAAGTGTGCACATATTGTACAAACACAGATGGCACAGAATCCATATAATCTTTATACACAGCTGTGCTATGCTCTTTTTTCTGTGTGTGTGTGTGTGTGGGGGGGGGAGGTGGGGGGGTGTAAGTAGGCAACTGTGAATGATGAGTTTAGATACCAGAGAAGTGAAACCTAAAACGTAAGCCTCTTTAAGAAGGGACCTAACCTATAGTAATCTCCACAAATGGCATGGTTACTCTACAGTCACGCCAAGGCGCTATAGAACTGCAAAGAATCTCCTGCGCTGCCCCCTGTAATGGGCACTACATACACCAGGCCTCTTGACCTCTGAGAGAACTTCTCCTTCATCTCAGAGTGGCACGAAGGACCACTTGCGTCTCCAGCCCAATCCGGCCGCCGAGGCCAAGCCGTCCCTCCCTGAGGCGCTTATCGGAGCTCGCAGCTTGGTTCAATCGTCCAATATCAATCGCCCCTGCCGAGAAGAAAGAGCTGCCCGTTCCCCTTTCAGACGCACATTGTTTCGTCTGGCAGTGTTTATTTGGATGTAAATCAGCCAGCGAAAAGTGTTACATCCTGCCCTGTGTATGGAGGGCGGGAGACCGACCTCGGCCAGGAGGAAACTGGCGCTGCGAGATTGGGAGCCACGGAATGTTGTGCGAGGGAGTTGCTGAGGCTCTGGCTGAGGTGACATCATCCCCTCACTCCTGTATGCCCCTCGTCTCCCCTGTACCACCACCACTGCCCCCCCCCCCCCGCCACCACCACCACTACCTCCTCCACCCTCAACTCCTCAGCTTCTGAGGAAACAGGGCGTCCTGAGAGAGTGGCATGCTTTCCTCTCCGCTCTGCAACCCCACCGCACACCACACACACAACCCCCACCCCCAGACCCCCCCCCACCCAGCTTTGGGCACCCTCTCTCTCCCCTGTATCAGCTGCGATTGTACTGATTGCTGTTATTGTTAGCCACGCCGCTAATGCCACAGCATTGCCACATTGCGTCAACCTTTGAAAGATGTCTTCCGAGGAGGTCCACCCAGGAACTGATTGAATCGCTCTATTAGCTTATCATGCCTTCCTCATTGGGAGCTCTATGTGAGAATGCTAATGATGAGAAAGCTGTGATTTCATACTGATAGCGGAGGGACTTACCCTGGCGAGAAAGGGAGCTGTGGTCAGAGAGGTGTGTCTCGAAGGCAACAATGAGCTGTGAATACGGGAGGGGATGGGAGGAGAAAGTTCCCAGCACCGTGTTTGTGGGTGTGTGATTGAGTGAGTGGGTGTGTGTGTGTGTGTGTGGGGGGGGGTATTGTGTGCTATGCTGCACAGTGTGTACAATTGAATTAGTCTCCTGTAGCCTTGGATGGAAAGGCTTCTGCTGTGTCGATTAATCTTTCAAAAGCCGGCCTTGGAGTTCATGTAGAGCATATGATTGAAAAAGAACTTTTTTTGTATAACTAAATGAAGGAGACTTTGCAGCTCTTCCTTAAGTACACAGACCCCAGGCTGTAGTGGCAGGGAGAAAAAGACAGGCATGAATGGACAGTTTTTCATTTTGAAATGTAAACATGCTCCTAGTCAGTCATATAAACACACATAACTAGATGTTACAGGGAGAGGCAAAGCACTATCAGCTTTTAAGACTGATTCAAACAAGGCTTTGACTCACCAAGATAATGCATGACTGGAAAATACATTTAAGCTATTCAAATTGAGTTGCCCTTTTCAAAATACACCATAAGATGCCACTGACCTTTGACCCTAGCCTTACTGATGAATAAGGGTGTGTACACTGATGGTGTCCCTTTTCAAAGACATCACCGGACACCAGAGAGAAGAGGGGATACCATCCCTGGCAGACGTAGGAGCATGAGGATCTCCGCATTTTCACGCCACCCCAGGGACTGCGGGACAATAACGCACTTGCGGTGTCTGTGACCTTGACCCGCAATCCCCACAGCGGGCCCTGGAGCGGCACCCTCACAGAGCAATTACCCACTGCTCCACTTCTGAATCTGCCAAAAAAATGAGGTCAGCCCCCATTCAGTCAACACTCACTCTCTCTTCTCCCTCTCTGTTGATGCCACAAGGTCGCTAACACATTCTGACTGTGCGGTGATTTGATTTGACCGAATGCCCGATGATGTAATAACACGGATGCGGCACGGATGCTTATATTGTTGTTTGTCAAAACTGTATTACCGGATTTATCAGGCGGGCACAAATGTGTCTGCTCTCCAACCTTCCCTCTCCCCAAACATTTCAGAGAGAGAGAAAACGCAGACAAAAAATACCGAGCCGTCTTATTTTTAATGTTCCAGAGCGGAAATTGGGACGTTTTAAGCCTATTTTCAGCTCGCTTTCTCCGAGGGGCAAAGCACAGAGTGCCTCAGTGTGCCGTGACAGCAGAATTCATTATTTTTTCGACCCCTGTTCACAAGCGGCAATGTGCCTCAATTGCTACACATATTCTCGATAAACTTGGAGGAAGAACAGCCTCTATGAACGACAACAAATATTGCAAAATCTTTGAACTACGCACTGCAGCAGAGGGCATACCTGTGTCAATCACTATCAAGAACAGAGAGAGGATATGAACCAGGAGAGCACGTTATCGGAGAGAATGTAGGGAAGGAAGAGAACTTAATCCAAGCCAGCTGGTTTATATGTAGACTAAGCCCAGGCATATGGTTAGATAAAACAGCCAAAGTGATCATCACACACACGGCTAACCCCTGCAGCCTCAAAGGCTATTAGATCATATACAAAACGGCTCCGGCTTCCTTTCTTTAAGAGAAGAGAGCATTTAAAGCGCGTGTTTTTGACTCCAGCTGGCACTCCTCTGCTGTACATTTTCCAGAAAGGGCTTCCAGGCCATCAGATTAACATTATCTGCTAAGTAAGTTTATTAGGAGAGGAGGAAAAAGTGGTGGCGTTGTATGTTTCCCTGTCGCTGTGGGAGAAAGAGTGTAGGTTTGAGTCTGTCTGTCTGTGTGTGTGTGTGTGTGTGTGTGTGTGTCTGTGTGTGTGTGTGTGTGTGTGTGTGTGTGTGAGACAGAGAGAGAGATTTTTTTCTGTATTTGATTATATGGTAGCCTATATAATGTCTTCATGACTATATGTCATGCAGACTGAATCTGTCTGAAGCCATGATACACAAAATTAATGGAACTAGTTCAGTCACCAAGTACTGCTCACTTCGCAATTTTAATTAACACAATTTAAGATAACATCTTAATCTGAGGAAAATGCCCAGAAATAATCTCTTTAGAGACCTCAGATGGCATTGTTGCTATGAAGAGTCTTTTGAAGTCAGACAACTTAAACCACATGCAAATCCCCAGCCCAGATGAGTCGAAAAACTTGGAGAAGTGTGTGGGAAGCCGTGTAATTAGAGAACGCTTCAGGATATCGAGTGGGAAGCTTTGCCAATATAATCTGTGTTTTCACTACAATGTTGTTGCTGCATTTGTGTTGACTGGCTGTTTCAGTAGGGTAAGAGGATTCCTCGTTGTTGTGGGCCTTCTGTAAAGACAATGAGTTTATTCAGTCATTGCACCTCAGGTAAAATAGAAGATGGTTAGTGGAAACCACTAGGTCTACTGAGAGGACGGGATGAAGTGTCTTGCTCAGGCGGTTAAATTGGTAGTCTACTCATTGCATGGGTCAACCATTTTTTTGTTTTATTGTACCTTATTGTATATGTATATTCCTGTCTCAATAACAACATAAATGACTAAATATAAAAAATATTCGACCAGATATGATGTTTGCGATTGCTTATATGTATTGAAAATCTGAAACAGGTGACAAGCCTTCTAAGTAGCCCAATTAATCCTCATTAATCCTTTCAAGATTAGCTTTATCCTAAAGCATAATTTTTCATGCATCTCAAATCATGTCAAAAACATTTAATTAGGTCCCCTTATAATGAATGGCTTTGGTTGCCTAGTTTTATTTAGGCTAGTTGGCCAACTGCATGCAGCAGAGACCGCCAGGTGTGTTTTCCCTGCATGACTAATGGCTGACTACGAAATAGTAATCAGAGACATTTGAGTGATTCATGCTTATTTCATTCCAGACATTAAGCCTACCCAGTCGCCGTTGATGAATTAAGACATGATCAGGTAAGATGATGTGGTAAAACACTTGGCGGGAAAGAGGCTGAGTAAATACCATAAACTGAACACACCCAAGAGCGCGTCTGGCTTGCGCGGCAAAACATGTTGCCCAAGGCGCCTGAGCGGGAAAGAGGGTACATTTTTACAGTTGCTCACTATAATCTACTCTTGCAATTATTTTTTTTATTCAAATTTTAGCAAATAGCAAAATATGATGAGCCAACAATTTCCTCCAGATTTTAACTTGTTTATTTAATTACATTTACCTCTCTAACGATCTATTTGAATTTCCACTCAGATTTGTTTTTATTCACTCCCTCAAGATACATTTTCGGAGACTTCGGTTGTAGCGTTTTTTATGCACTTCGCGGCTTCCGTAGACATTTGCCTCATCTCTATGTTTGCTCTCAACTGTATTATACGGCTGTGCTCTCCGCGGTCAGGAAAAACCGGTGTGCAGCTATCAGTGTGAGCTATGGAGCAAATAAATAATCTCGAGGTCGTCCCGTGCACTGACTCCAATTATCTGAAACCTTTCAGGGTGCACTACAGCCAGGTGAGTCGGATTGCTCGCTCTCAGGTTATCATCTGGTTCAAATGCGGAAGCACCGTACATTTCAGTTGCCAGTAGCCCAACCCCCATTCATTTTTGTCATTGCTGTCATTGTGCAGCGTTGTGTTGTATGCCTAATTTATGAACCTGTGTGTTTTGCTATAACAAGACATTGCGTGATGTTTAATGGCAAAGATGATTCGCCTGTGCATACTAGTCGGAGATTTGGACTGAAAGAGCACAACGGATAATATAGCTATAGCTACAAGGGACGAAATATCTGAGCTAGCCATGTAGCCTGGGTCATGAGCACATGTTTTACATTAGGTTACTAATTTACCTTCCCAGCAAGCTAACTAAAAATTGACAGCACACGGTTGGCAATATATCAAATTATCTTTATCTTAATGTTAACGGTGGAGAGGATATGTCAGTCATGTGGCTTTTAAAGCTAGGACATCAGTTAATAAAGAAAACAGTAACGAAATGCATATATATGCGTCGAGGAAGCAAATACATAATTTTTTCCCCTATATGGATTTTGCCTTCTCTTTTAGACTGATCCGACTGAGCAACGTTAGCCACTTAATTATTTCCAAATTATGCTTACCGTTAGCTCATCTGTAATGACTGCAATAACGTTTTGGCATTATATAGAAAGGTCTTAAATCCTATCTTAATGGCATGGATTAACAGACCTGAGATGTTTGTTTACACTGCAGCTATATGCAATATTAAGCACATAAACGTGCACATAAACGCGGCATTGAACGTGATAGCATTTGCAGTTTTCTGGTGGTTATATGTCATATCGTTTTGAGATATACCAGTCGTCCAGTCCTTTCCCGATCATACTCCTTTCCTTCAATTTCGAGCTAATCTAATGTATGTGGTGTGCATAGTGAGAATGTTCAGAAATGTAGCTACTGTCAGCCTTAACAAATAGCCTAGCCTACGTGTAATGAAGATTTCATCCCATGCCATGCTCAACGTGGGCTATTTCCTGTCATAACGTCATTTCTGTGTCTGTGTTCTTTTTTCCCCTTCTTATTCTTCCCAGAAGACATTCCAGGGCTTTGTTTTCACCTAACAGCACATGTAGTCATTTCCTTTCTGATTGTTCCCTTCCACCTGTGCCTTTAAGTGCTTTGAGTTGTTTGGTAATGCTTCCTATTATTTAGAACTGAGCCCCAAACCCCCCCTCATTCCATTATCGTCGTTAACGGGGCCTGAGTCACTAGTATCCGCTGCCAGGCTGTGGCATGCGTGGAATTGATCGTACAGTTAGTACTCCTGAGTCAGGATGCACACGTCAGGAGTCCTGGCGTGTGCATCATACTGTAATCCGGTGCAGTTACTGGGGAATTTGTGGGGCACAACATGTTGAGGGATGATGCGTGGGTTGTGTTGCAAGTTAAACAAGTCATAACTTCCTTGTTCGCGCCCAGGGATGGCCAAGGGTTAGTGTGTGGCATGAAGGACAATGCCTCAGTAAACTAGTGTACCAGAGTTTGCCAAATTTCAAAATTCCAGGTAGCCCTGTGCCAGCATGCTTCAGATTTTGATTGGCTAAAATGAATTAGACTAGCCCAAATGAAGAATACGAGATTTTATGTAGAAAGGTATATATTCGAGAAAGCAATACAAAAAAATTAAAAAACACACTTACCAAGCATAGACAATTATCATATCAAATATCATTATGCATCTTACTAAAGTTTGTTCATCTTCCTTTGTTCGTTTTAGGGGCGCTTCTAGACCCCCCCCCAGAAAAAATATATTATCATTATAGATATAAATGTGAATCTCTTGGCATAATTAAGTCACACAAATGTTAACAACAATTTTACAACCTTACAGATTATATGGATAATCTCTATTAATTTGATATTGCGAATAACATATTTAGCTCATCCTTAGATACCTAGCTTGCTATATATCTGTTGTTAAAGATTCAGTTAAAAAGATATGTGGCCAACTTGATGCCATTTGACTGGCACTGGCGTGTAGGCTAGTCTTTCAGCAGACATTAGGCCTATGTGTTAATCTTAGAATAAACCATACACTCACAAATTTAAATGCTGGCTAGCGTTAGCTTTTTGCCCCATAGTCTAGGCTTGTAACATTAAATCTAGCCTATAAGATCTTTAGCTTTATAGTAGGGATGCACCGATACCACTTTTTTACAAACCGATACGAGTACGACTATTTTTATTTGTGTACTTGCCGATACCGAGTACCGATACCGATACTTCTTAGATTTGGTCTCCATGAAAGTGCAATTAATTTGGAGGCAGATTTTATTTTATCCTCTGCAGATTATGTCAAGCCTATAGTACAAAATTAACAGAAGGCTATCCCAAGCCAAAAATAAACAGCTTTCTGGTTTTAACACACAAAAAAAGCCTTCAAACAGACAATATCATCACATTAGACAAAATGCAAATATAACCAGATAAAGGCAATTCAATTTGCTGCATAGTTAACAACAGTCTGCTTAACCAAAAGTGAACAGAACTATTTCTGGATTAGCACAAGAGCACATTTCAGTTACAAAAGGATCAGAAGAATCTCCTGCTCAAGTACACAAACAATCACTTAACCTATGTGGCACAGTCTTTCTCTCTACCTCTTTCTCTCTGTGTGTGTGTGCGCGTTTTTTTCTTTTGCAAGACGTCAGTTAAGATTGGTTGCTTCGGTCTTGCGCCTCTAGCATCAGTGAACTCTGTGTACTTAGCACTATGGTGTGTCTTCAGATGTTTAATCAAATTGCTTGTGTTAAACAAAGTACTTTCCTTTCCGCCCCTCGACACCGTAGCAGTGCAGATCTTACACTGTGCCTTACTCCTGTCGTCGTCATTTATCTTAAAATGAGCCCAAATCGCCGTTAAGGCAGCACAACGGAATTGCTAATCGCTAACGAGATGCTAGCAGCTAAATTTAGCGAAACCTGTATACTGAAATACTTTGACACTATGACAAACTTTCCTAACACAGTCAAACATCAAGCAAATGCAACACAAGACGGCAAATAAGCTACTTACTAGTCTGGCAGAGAGTGGTAGGACAGGTAGGACAATAAATCACAATTTGTGTCAGCATAGCCCGGCCAGTTTGATGCAGTGAAATACTGATGAGTGGTATCGGTGCTTGGTATCGGCAATTCAAAAACGAGTATGAGTATTTTAACGAAGTATCGGCACCGATACCGATACTGGTATCGGTATCGGTGCATCCCTACTTTATAGCATTACCTAGACGTTTCTTGCCTGGTATTCACCTGGTATTCATGCATTGTGTAGGCTAATGTTTAAGTATTTTAACACGTTCAAGGGCATCATCCTGCAGTTTTTTCTGCTCTGCTGCCTACTTTGGTTGCCTTTTCACCTTGCCTTTTGTAAACTTTTGCCTTGACATAGTCACCATGACTGTGGACAGTGTGCTTGAGAACCCATGGACAAAGCTGTGATTACATTTTAATACCATGTTGGGGTGTAAATGCTGTGTTATGAGATATACATGTTTGTCCATTATGTGTGCGCAACCATGTTGATCTCAGCCTTTCTTGTGTACTATTTTGTGGGGAATGCTGTTGTGGCAGAGGACTCTAGTTTTGTTTGATGCCTTTCTGAGTAACACGTACACTTCCTAGCGGACAAATCATCATGATCAACAATTGTTCGTTCGGTGGTCAAAGTTTTTGTCAAACACTCTCAAAAATCTTACAGAACTACAGTTTATATAAAGAATTCCGCCAATGCAGGAGGCAGTAGATTATGAATACCACATGGCTATGTAAGGAATTCAAGCACAAAATGTGAGAGAAATACGTTTTTTGTAAGCATGGAGATTTTACAGGATCTTTTATTTCATGGAACCAAAACTCGACATTGTATTACTTTATGATTTATATAAGGTATTATTTATACTACTAAAAAGTGGTGCATACAATTGTTTTAATACTTTGCTCTTCAGATTTTGATGGGCATTGAATGAGAAGACTTATGAATGTTAATGACTTTAGCAATAATTGTGTCTAAGTTTGATCAACATCAACATGAAATACTGTCTTCTAAACTAAAGGCCGATTTAGGGTACTCCGACTGCGTTACGGATGGGTGGGCAGACGGAGGCTGTGGGTGCTGAAAACAATTCACCGCCAGAACAGTAGGTGGCGCAACATTTTTTTGTCGAAGACGAGCTTAGATGAACCTACCCCATGACGTCTTTGTGTGTAGAAGTAGTCGATTGTTTATTTACCTCCTCCCAGCTGTCACTAGCCAGACATGTAACTATATGGGGTGCAGCAGGTGCAGTCGCACCTGGGCCGTGAGTCTTGGAGGCACGTAGCATTACATAATAGAGAGTGTCTAATGCTATATATGCACTTGAAAAGGCAAACTTATCTCCATCATGGTAGGTATTATTTGTGGGAAAATAGTGGCAATCTATAACAAAATGATATGCTTATCTCACATACACTATAGAAACTATTAAAAAACGATTCAATAAAATTAATACGTTCTTATTTTCTTTGGTATTTTTGTCATATTCAGATTTGCAATGATGATTGCTGGGTAATATGTATGTTGTTGTCCAATGTCAAGTCTTTATTTGATCATGTGACGAGACGATACGATGTAGCTAGTTTAGGCACAACATCTGAACGTCAAGACCGACAAGCTTACTGAGCACAGCCAGAGGCAAAGCACAGCACATAAAAGTGGTGATGCATGATTTGCTTTTTCAATGGACAGGATAGCCAGACCATTCAGCCTCTCCTGCTCCTCAGGTAGGTCTTAATGAGTTTCAATTTGGGAATGGGTTGCTCGGCTGTTGCCATTGTCAGAAACAATAGCAGGGCAGTGCACACAGAGTGATAATCCATAATCAGCATCTTGGCAAATTGAGAGACTGCGGACTGCTGAGCAATCTCTGCTCTAAAGCAGGCCCTGAAAATAGGAGTTGTGCACCAAACGTTATTCCTATGTCCCTGTTGTAGTGGTCAAACAGACGTTTTGCCTGTTCATATAGCTCATCATTGGCAGCGGGTCGGGTTCGGCCAAACATTTAGAAATTATACTCAGACTCGGGTCGGGATAGGACCCATCAGCGCGATAAGGCATTGAACATTCCATATTTGAATATCTTAATAAGTAGTGAAGTCAACGTGTCTGCTTAACATGATGCAGAAGTTTGTGTTTGAGAATAAAATAAATCACATTTAGGAGAACAGCCTTCTTCCTGTGTGCAGGAATTTGTTTATGTCCTAGCTGTGACAACGCGATTACAGGCGGCAAACTGGCATCATGGAAGAAGTTAAAAAGAAACTGTCATGTGGAGAGTTTAAAACAATACAAAACGAGGGGAAATCTACTGTATGGAGATATTTCTGCTTAGTTGTCAATGCGGATTCTATGGATTAAACCTCCGTTGTTGGACTTTGCCGTGCACTGAATTTTTTTTTTTTTAAAGAAACTCATCTGGAGAGTTTAAAACGATACTTAACGAGGGGAAATTTACTGTATGGAGATATTTGTCGAATGGCATCATAGTCGATGCGGATTCTAATGAGGCTCTTTTATATGTCCAATGTAAGAAGTGTGAAGCTTTAATGAAATATGATTGATGCCATCCTCTTTCTCCACAACAACATTGATTAAACCTCGATGGTTGGACTATGTAGATAGTTTTATAAAGAACGTTGCAGTGCACTTAAAGTTTTCAAGAAAAATTATTATCTTCAATGGTAAGACTTGTTTGTTGTGCCTCTTCTGGTGTAGCATATAACGTGAGGTTTATTTAGGCATAGCAGATGCCTAGCGTGTGTAATGTGTAGGCTATTTCATTCCGTTCTTGCAATGTGAATAATTTAATTTCAATATGCTTATCTCCCTCTTGCGCTTGTGCGTTTAACGGGGCTTGTTTGTGTGAATGAGTGCATTTATCTGTTGATGCTCGAGTTTAATAAAGGCAGGCTATTCATAAAAAACGTACGTAAATGTGTCAGTAGTATGATCAGTTGAGACGTTTGACTCAGTGGGGCTCGGACAAAATATTTTAATTGCTGTCGGGCTCGTGCCGGGCTCGGGCACTACTCTGTCGGACGCGGGCCGGGCTCGGACAGAAAAATGCGGCTGATCCACACTCTATAACAGAATAGGAACAGCTAGGGAATAAAACAGGAAATGTGAGATACCGGAAAGGATGTTGTTCGGAAATGATGGCGTTAGCGGACCAATCACAGCCAAGGGGTATCCGTAGGCTATCCCAAATTCAGACGGATAGTCAGGATAATCAGAAGGTGCACGTCGAGCTCTCCGAGGGCGTTCCACCTCGGAGAAAGCGCTCCCATGTGTCCGTCTCCGTGAAAACGGAGTACCCTAAATCGGCCTTAAGCAACCAGCAATGCTAACAATGGTTGGATAACACAGGTGGCGTTTCCCTGTTGTGTCACCGCAAGGGTTTCAACAGATGACACACACGAATGCGTTGTGGCTAAATAACGTTGTCTGGGCCAGTGTCGAGGGCTGGCACTGAGGTCAGAGGTCAGGGAGGTAACAGATGTTGTGTTATTTACAGGCGAGCATCCTTCACAGGACAGAAGGAGTCTGTAAATGGAGCAGGGCATGACGCTAGAAAACACAACGCCCTTAACGTTTCTCAATAGGCTTTTACCTACTTATTCCTTTTATTTAAGAAGACCAAGCAACACTCAGCAATGTGTATTAGGGAGCCCGTCGTTTGGAAACTTCGTACCCTCATTTTAATATAACCAATGCGGTATGTAGTGGACAAGCCATTCATTATTCCAGAATCTGGACCCAAATCTATATCTACTAATCCCGTAAAGATTATTGAACAACTTCTGTTTCATAATGTGTAATGGTCGTCCTGGTCATGCACCAGCCAGGCTCAGACATGGGCTAAGGCAGGAGGGGTCCACCCCCAATGGGCTAAGGCAGGAGTGGTCCCCCTCCAATGGGCTAAGGCAAGAGTGGTCCCCCTCCAATGGGCTAAGGCAAGAGTGGTCCCCCTCCAATGGGCTAAGGCAAGAGTGGTCCCCCTCCCCATGGGCTGCGTGTGTTGTCCTGTGGTGTGAAGGAGAGAGGGGCTGGTCCTCTAATTCTCTAAAGGAGTGTTATTTAGCATCTGCATCATTGAGTCACTCAGCCACCCACTCGTCCCTGCTAGTGTCTCCAGGAGAGAGAGGTTTTGGATGCCCACTCTCTGCTTCGCCACCTGTATCCCCCCCTCTACACACACACACATCACACACGCACACATCTCACACATGCACACACACACACACACACACACACACACACAGAGTACTGTGACCCCTGTGATGCCTTACCTGGCTACAGCCTCTCTCTGTCCTTCACTGACTTGTCTGTTTTATCCTGACTTTTTGTGCGCTGGCATCTGCTATGTTGGCACACGTGGGAATCAGCCAGTGAGTGAGTGAGTGAGTGAGTGAGTGAGTGAGTGAGAGAGAGAGAGAGAGCGAGCGAGATGGGCAGAAGGGTTTTTACATTCTGTCGCAGTGGGAGCCCGCTGCCAAGCAGATGCTTTTGTTTAAAGTGCTGTGTGTTTGGGTGTTTGATGCTGGAACGTTTGTAAACAGGAACCTAATTTGCGCTAGGCAGTGCTATCCCTCTTGTATGAACCAGTTGGTTGCAGGAATCTAGGCCTTAAAGGTAGAGTCAGCGATTCTGGCAAAAGGTTCCTCCCTTCCATGCCCCGGAAGTAACGTGTTGATTGGCTGGAATTGTTTATGACTCGTTCCAAACCACTGTGTTTGCTTCCCGCGTACAGAGCCAGGACTGTGTACAGCAGGGGTACTCAATAGGCGGACCGCGGTCCGAATCCGGACCCAGACGCAATCAAATTTGGACCGAAGCCAAAATCAACATTCTAATTTAATCATGATCAAGCGAGGTTTCATTGGTGCGTGATTACGCGCTATATATTTTTTTCCTACTCGATGTGGTTTCTATCTTCCGTGTCCAATCCAGAGGTCCAATCAGGGGCTGTAATATAACATCACTATGACAACTCACTCACTTACTCAATGTTGGCCGCGAGCTCTGTGGGTCACGCAGGTTGTGTGTGTCAATGGCAACAACGCGGGCAGATAGATTTGTGAACGGTATTTTTTTCTCAGCAAACGAAAATCATGGCGTGCATTAAACCCGACAAAAAGAGAAAAGTTGATTCCAAAAATCGCAAATTTAGGACAGAGTGGACTGACAAGTATGCATTTGTGCTGCCTGTGGGGAGCACAAAACCGATGTGTTTAATCTGTAACGAGACGGTTGCCCTTGTCAAAAGTGTTAACGTGAAACGTCACTATGAAACAAACCATGCACACTTCGAACGAAAATACCCGCAGAACTCTGAGGTAAGGGGCAGACAAATAAACCATCTGCAATCATACCAAGCAACATGCAGTGTAATAGTTAGATCAGCCACACAACAAGAGCGTGCATACCTCAACATACATCAGAATCAGAATCAGAATCAGAATCATGTTTATTGGCCAAGTACATTTTCATATACAAGGACTTTTTTCTGGGTTTAGTTGCTCTCAAAGTACTTAAACTGAAAATATGCAGTATAACACAACAGTTTAGGATAGAGATACTGTTGTGAGTCTGCCTTTTCAACCATGAATATGGTGAAAAACAAATACAGGAGCACACCCAATGAACACTTACATCAGTGCCTCCGCCTGGCCGTCACGCCTTTTATGCCCAAGTTTAAACCACAAAAAAGTGTCACCTTTCACACAAATAAGGCCAGACCACATAACCTTTTGTGCATACGGTAGTTTGAACGTTTTTGTTGGAGGTATGTTTTTGGATTTTGACCGTCACTGTTCCGGACCCTGGACTGAATGGAAATTTGGCGAGTGGACCTTTTGGGTTTCTAATTGAGTACCCCTGGTGCACAGTGTTTTTTTGTGTGCAAACACAGAATGGACAGCCAGAGGACCATGAGGAGTAATTCACTGAATTTGACAAAATGTGTATTCGATTAGAATTGCGGACTGCACCTTTAACATTCTCAGGCTCTTACCGCAGGAAGCTACCTGAGAAATGTTATCTCACGGAAACTGTGGTGCTCTGTTTCTTGTTAAAATCTCCCCGCCTTCCATTTGGTTCTCATTCTTGATGCTAGTTGCCGTCTGAAAGATGCCCCAGATTCTACTTGAGTGTTTCCCAACATTTGAGCCCATTTTGAGGGAGCGATTCACATCTTCAGTAAACTTGTAATTTTATTTAAATGTGTTTGTGTAATTTAGGCTTCTGCCTCCCACTGTGTTTTATTTCTGCACTGTCGATTAGCAAGAATTCAACACTCAGATGTTTTATAAATACACACATAGACAGATGTTCATACAAACACACACACACACACTTACAAACAGAACAACTCACACACCTCTTTACACACACGACACACACACACACTCTTTCTTACTCGCACTCACTTAATCTTCAGCACTGTTGCCTCTCAGGTAATCATCAGATATCACCCCATATCAGACCCACCGCCCCCTCCCCACCATCCCTGCGGATTACGGCCTATTTAATTAGCGGCTTCTCTCGATAATGAGATTCCGCCCTGCTCCTGCCTCCCAGAGTGGCTCCCGAGCCCTGCTCCAAGCTGCCGGAGTCCTGTGAGCCAGCAGCTGCAGCAACAGGACCTAAGAGAGAGCTCCAGCTGCCTGGCTGCTGCCTTAGCAGCGGAGGTGGGGTGTACTGGTGGAGGTGGAGGTGGGGGAGGTCTGGCTATCAAAGGAGGGATGTGTTAGGCAAGGCTCTGGGTGGCGGGGGAGGTGATGTGGAGAGGGGAGAGGAGGGATGGGTGTGAGGAGGAGTTTTTTTTTTTTTTTTGGGGGGGGATAAAGGCAGGGGTTGGGTTGGAAGGGGTTGGTGGGCGGACGGACAACCAGTGGGCACCAGGGCGGTGAAGCACAGATGAGTTGACAATAGCAGAGGGGAGCCGAGAGGTGAGGAGGCTATGGGAAACGTGTGACGGCCCTCGCGCCCCCAAGCATCAGGTCGCTGGGCGCGATGAATAGCCACAGGAAATAGGATTTGGGCAAGACAGATGTGGGGAGAGATACAAAGAGAGACACAGAGAGAGAAAGGTGATGAATGCATTAGATCCTTAATGAGGAACAATAAAGATGTATTGACCAGTGTGAGTCACCCCATAAATAGCTATCTCCACTCTGCTGAGTGAGGGGGAAGTCAAAGAGACCGCTGTACTGAGAGGCTTCTGATAAGCTGTCTCCTAATGGCTTGACATGCACTGCAGCATCACCCCAGTGGCTGAAACCTTTCACAATTTCATAAGCCCCCTTTCACACATAAAAACAATCTGTGGTCTAATCGATAAGAGAAGAACTTCCATGAAATGACTAAATCTAAATGTAGGTTAAATGCAAAAGGCACGTCTCAACTCCACTGGCTTATCTTTTGTCCACTTTACATCTGTGAAGTGAGCACTCACTGCATTATAGATGAGTGTTGCCCGAATGAGCTTCATGGTATTGGCAAGGGCTGCCTGATGGACAGGTAGTGAGTGTGGTCAGTGCTGCCCTTTGACCTTCCCTGGTGTTGGGCAGTCTGCCTCCTGACAACTGACATTCGAGACCTTCTAATTTTGTCCATGTGAGTGCGGTGGAGTCCTCTGTGGGTGGTATGCTGGTTAGATCCAGAGCAAGGTGCTAACAACACCATAATCATGGGGGCAATGCCCAGGGAGCACACCTAGGCTTCTGTTGAAAATCTACTATAAATCGCTTTGGACAGAAGCACCTGTTTAAGAAATGAATAAATGTAATGTAAATGGAGAACTGCGTCCCTCAACGATTAGGGCTGACAAAGATCCATTGGGTTGAGCTTAAGTTTTCAGAGTAAACAATCCCCAGCAAAATCAAGATGGAGGCAGCATTTTTTTTCCAACTCGGAATACATGGAGAACTTTCTCACAGACCCGAGCATAGTGTGTGCGTGTGTGTGTACACTGTTACACCTTACTGTTATACTCAGCATCGTACACTGGCAAAGATGCAGAGGTTGAGATAAAGGTCTTTGGAAAATGGCCTCGCCCCATTTGCTTGTGACCCTTTCTTTTTTCCTTGGTCCTTCTAAAGCAAGTTGGGACTTTGGTCTCTGTCGGTGGCGACTGGGGACCCAGAAAATCCCTTTCCCACTATAGAGCGGTGCCATGGCTTTATCGACGCCGGGTGGACGGGGAAAGGCACCATTTAGCTTTGTGGCCATTGAGGGCCATTGTATTTTCGTTCCTGTGTATCACTTCCCTGCGAGATTGTGGATTGTTCAAGGAAAACAATGTGAAGTGAGGGGGCTGCCCTGAAAAGCATGCGTAAATCACTCTTTCAGTCATAAATTACTAAAAGTACAGTCGCGTCCTTCTAAAGCATGCTGAAGCGCATGTTTAGCATTTCTGATTCGCAGTTCTTCTGTTCAGGGGTTGCGTTGCACAAAGGGGGAACAAAAAGAAACATAGACTCTCAAAGTTTGCCTCCCAAAAATAGAACAGCCTTGTTATTGGCAGTGGTTGCTGCCACCCCCTCACTTCGATACGTGACACCACCCCGGAGACGTAGAAAATTGACAAGTTTGAGCGGGGCCATCCATCAGCCAGCTGTGTAAGGGCTCGGGCTCCCGGACTGGCTGTGGGGACGTGTAATTGACGGCGACTCTCCCAGCAGCAGCTCTATGGGGCTGCAGTGTAGCCCGAGCCCCAGGGGCAGTGCTGCCCGCCTGGAGATTACATTAGTGCCCCACTTGAAGGCGGTAGTAGAGGGAGGATGGAGGTGAGGTGGGGGTAACTTTGGGAAGGTAGGCCACCCCACACCTGTGAAGTAGGGGGGGTAGCAGGAGTGTGTGTGTGTGGTGGGATGGGATGGGGGTGGGGGGGTGGGGGCTTGCCCTAGTAGGGGGTGGGAGTTTGCAAAGACAGCAGATGGAGACAAAGAGGTTGATCTCCTTCTGTTCTCTCCTCTTTCATTTTTCCCTCCCTCCCTTCTTCCCTCTCTCCCTCTCCTCTCTCTCTCACTCCCTGTCCTGCACATGGGGGGGTAGGATATCAGAGAAATGAAAGGATCTTGCATTGGCTTTTCAAGCGAAATGAGCTAGCATCTCTTCCTGGGCTTTCTCGTTAAGTCTGTCAGTGTCGCACTCTCAAACACACTCATCATGGCTTAGGCTGTAATGGTTAAAAGGGCTCTCCTTAATTAGCCTGGTTTTGTCCACTACCACCCAGACCTTTACAAAGCCTTTGATAGTCTGTTGATTCTCTGAAAAGTAACACACTAGTGCACTTTTTGTATGGGTGCATTCGGATGCTAAGGCAAAGGGTTTTATTGTCTGTGCCCTTTGTGTCTGTTTCACAAATGTCATTTGTGACTGTTCTCTTTCTCATCAGCCTGTTCTGTTATTAATTTCGTACTGACTATCAGCACACCAGTCTGAAGTCTCAGTACATTTGTGTGTCTGGGTGGTCTGTTTCTGGTGTTTTCTTTCTCGCAGCAAGATACTTATGTATTCTCATTTGCATGTTCTTGACAACCTGCAGCTTTCCCCTGTGACATATGTGTGCACACACATACGCAGGTATATCCATGCATACAGTCTCTCTCTCACACACACACACACACACACACACACACACACACACACACACACACACACACACACACACACACACACACACTCTCTCAGTCCCCATGAATACAGATGAATAGCATCATTGCCTCGACACCTGATTGCCTGGTGGGAAAGGCGCTGTGGCGAGCGATCTAAATCCCTGGAAGTCCAGGAGCACATGGTGGGAATTAAGTGCCCTGCGATTGTCACCGGCAAGGCACAACGCCACGGCAAATTGAATTCTCGGCAGCTGCCAAGTTCACCGCATTATAAACTCCGGGGCCGCTGGTAATTAGACTTTAAGCACCCAGAAAGAACACGGGCCTCCCCTGCGCTCCTTCCCCAATGTCCACCCCCCAACCCCCCGCCCTCATTCATTTGCTTGGGCCTTTATTTCACGCCGAGGGGGCCAAGGGACCACATTAGTTTGAAGGTCTTGCGGTGCATTGTCCGCACCCCACCCAACCCCACCTCTGTGTGCCCTGTAATCTGTATTGTAATCCATGTATCAGAGTCCCCTGAGGGCTCTTTTACACTGACCCACTGAGTAGCTTTGATAATGGGCAGGGGAACCCCCGACCATCTGGGAGCAACCAGGCGCTTGAAAAAAAAAAAAAAAAACGCCACCAGGGATCTCTGCACCCTCAGCTCTGTCTCCGTCCCAAACGCTGCTCTGTGCAAAAGGGTATGACTCCGCTCCCTTGGTGAGTCGGCACTCGTTCATCGGCGGGTTCGGTGAATGAGTGATGGCGGTAGGATTCCTAATCTGGGATGAAGGCAGATAGGAGTCGTTTCAGAGGTTGGAAGTGGTTTGGCGTTTTTGTGATTTTTGTCACGCCCTAGTCTTGTCTGTCAGCATCCAGCTTTTCCTTTAAGAGCTTAGTCATTGATGGCACTCTCTCACTGGAAGTCCACTGGAACTGTTTCACTGAGGTATGGGGAATCAGTCATTCCCCGACACACGGAGTCTCTCGAGATGAGGCTTTGATCCACACTCATGTGTCCTCGAGAGTTGCCCAAGCAGAGAAAAGTACACAAGTGCAGGTCTTCTTCTCCAGTTACTTCTGCAAACTCCCGAGAAGCCCCGAAATGGGAGGAGGGCACAATGAGAACACTCCAAAGGACGCCTGTGCTTGTCCAGGCTGGTCACTGACAGCTCGTTCTGACCGAGGATTGAAGAGAAGGCTTCCTTCAAAATCCTCAACTTCCTTGAAATTATCTCAACTTTATTCTTTTAGAAATAGATCAAAGGGTGAAATGTTTAGAAACCTCCAAGCAGTGATGAAGAATAGGCATAGTGGCCTCTTGGCATGATCAATGTAAATAGTAATAATTTAATGATGATAAAATCGTTTTTGGATCTCCAACACAGCACCATACTTAACTTCATGACGGTAATGAATCTAAACCAATTTTAGGTTCAAAGGACAGAGCTGCATACTGAACGCCTACAGTCATTTGATTGGTTCAGCCTGAAGCCCAAAACTCCAATCCACTGTGATTTCCTCTTTTCACCCTTCACTTTCTTCACATTGTAGTTTTCCTGAAACATCTATGTTTTTTTTTTTTTCCCTCCCAATTAAATGAAATGAGCAATTGCTGATAAAAGCCATGCAAAGGTCTGGAAATGGAGTCTTGGAGAGGGGTCGATGCAGAATTACCCGAGAGACTGAGTTTAACGTAGGAAATCTTTATTTCCCTCTCCTGCTCTCTTGGGGGTCGGCCATCACGTTTTAATCTTTTCACTTCCCATATCTCCTCAGTGCAAACGTGTGCAACCTCGGTATGAGTGTTCGTCAGTCGCTCCCTGGGTGGCGCGGGGATTGAAGGCACACTTTGACTGCACTGCCTCTTTCAGATTATCTTGTTTTCCTAATCTGATTCAGTCAGGGTCCTCTGCAAAACATGTCTGAGGCTTGTACTCGGAGTGGCCAACTTGTATATTACCAAAAAAAAAAAATCATCTCTTGGCACTTGGTTTCTTCATGGGGGGCTTGAAATGTTAAAGCGAAAGACTTGCATTACAGTGCTGTAGTTGAAATTTTATGACCTCAGCGATCATGTTCCCTGCAGACCCTCTGCATGGAAGTGTCCATTTAAGTTATGTTTGAGCCCTTATGGATAAACATGCCCACCTCCACAACTATGCTCTCAAGTACATGCTTGTTAAGGCACGGCGACTTGTTATCCACAATTCGCTGATCCCCCTCTGCGGAAAATGATGGATTTTTACACCTACACAAATATGCTCTGATGACTTTGAAGTGATAATATGGGCACATTCTTTGCCCCCGTATGCACCCCAGAAGGTTGTTTTTACCATACCAGACTGCTGTAACCTCCTGTAGTGCTTGTGCATACTGTATGCTACAGTCTGGATCGAGGTCATTTGGTTTTAACGCAGTATTACAGAGGCTGGGCAAGCTAAGCTATATTCGGTACAACACAAACCTCTTTCTCTCTCTCTCTCTCTTTCTCTCTCTTACACACACACACCTAGTATGTGTAACACTGATTCGTTGTAACATTGTTAACTGTGTACAATCGCGCTGCAAGTGCTGCATGTTTTACTTAAAATGTTGTTTTGAGGAGCTCATGTACACGTAATGGTGTAAGGCATTTAGCTGGTAGCCAACCGGTACAGTGCTGTGCAGTGAGTAAACCGCACTCACTGACACCTGAAGAGACGTGCTAGCGACAGATGCTAGCAGCCATGGGTTTTAGCCTCCTTGTTAGCACACCCTACTCCCTTGCCCGAGGTTGCGAGTTCAAGTCTGGTGCGGGACTGTGCTTGTCCACACAACGCAGGTTACATTGGTATTCAGCACAAGAATGAGACTCCTGTCACTACCTTCCCTCCTTCCCACCACTTTTCCCTCCCTCCTTCCCTCCCTCCCTCCAAAACGACCTCACTTTCGAGCCAAAAAGATCCGGACCATTAGTCCAGGTGGCGGCGTGGGCCTACAGCAAACATGACCCCGCTGACCCCTGCCGGCCATGCTTGACCTGTTGCCCAACGCCGCGCCGTGGCTGTTATGCGCGGACACTTCCACCGCACTCCTTTAGCGTTAGCGCCTCCAGTTAATCATGCACATTTGCCATTACCCCGGGCTTCGTTTCTCATTAACAGCTCCGGCTAGCAGCCTGGGCCTGTTTAGATGACGCTAGGCTCGACGGAGCATGAGGATGGGGGGCATTTTTCAAATGCCGGCTCTTCTCGGCTGTGAGACCTGGAAATGGAAGGGATGGCTCTGTGGTCATCATCTGTGTCCGTTGCCGTAACACCAGACACTTAGTTTAGCATTAGATGTGCTCTGTCTCTGTGCTGCTTATCCTTTTCAGCGTCACCTTTTAGGGTGAGTTTTTATTTTTTTTATGTTGTTGTTGTTGTTTTCAGTCATGACTCAGACATTTTACTTATACAGTCTCTTCCCTGGGTATACAAGATGTAAAGGTACATGATTTGGATGCACCCCCCTGAAAATGTGCTTACTTCATAGCCAAGACAGTACACCTGAAGTGTGTGTGTGTGTGTGTGTGTGTGTGTGTGTGTGTGTGTGTGTGTGTGTGTGTGTGTGTGTGTGTGTGTGTGTGACTCAGCTCAGCCTCAGTGCACCGTCAATGCATGTCAGAAACTGCAGAGACTCCTTTGCCATAAGGCATTATTCATTGCAAATCAGCTACCTCCACAGGTGACGAAAGATCACAGTCTTGAGGCTGTGTGTGTGTGTGTGTGTGTGTGTGTGTGTGTGTGTGTGTGTGTGTGTGTGTGTGTGTGTGTGTGTGTGTGTGTGTGTGTGTGTGTGTGTGTGCGCACCTGATAGCTATATCATTTATGAAGCCCTGGAGTTGCCTGTTTTGGAGAAAGAAAATCTGAATGTTGTGCCAAGAACTTTCTCATCATCATTCACTGGCAGTGAAAATACATTTCTTCTGGATGTGTAATAGTCAGATGCCTTCTCAGTGTGTTCTGACTTGATCCGTGTTCCATCGATATGTCAAATCTAACATTTATACGAGCCATTTGAGAGTTTCATCTTTTTTTTCATTAAACTGATGATATTGTTCCCTGCACACGCTGGTGTCCTGACCTGATGCCGATGGTTCACATGTATGGCTCACCTCCGGCTTGTGTTTTCTCTTTCGTCCACAGAATGGAACAAAGAAATACTGGGACTTCATGCGCACCCATGACAGGTATGTTCGCCCCGGGAACTATGATTCTCACTGCACAGGTGTTTTTTTTGTTTGTTTTTTATTGGAAAGCAAACATATGTGGAATCGGTGTGTAATGAACATAACTTATAGGCCTTTTAATGTATGCTCCATACAGAGGTCCTAAGTGTGCAGAAGTAAATCGTGATTATGTCAGTGGCGGGCCCAGATGAGATGCTGTGTGTATCTCTGTGTGTGTGTGTGTGTGTGTGTGTGTGTGTGTGTGTGTGTGTGTGTGTGTGTGTGTGTGTGTGTGTGTGTGTGTGTGTTGGGAACCATGATAATGACCCCCCCTCCGCCCCCAACATTGGCAGAAGGGTGTCCTTTAGTTTACACCCGTTCAGGACGCCACCACTCAGCCTCCTCTTGAGGGTCAGCTTGCAGGGGTCAGAGGTCAAGCACTTCAAAGCCTAACTCCCTCTTGTCTTTGTCTCCTTTATCTCAGGATGCTCCTAATGCTCAAGGAGGCTTCCTTGAAACATTAAAATGATCCCAAATATCCACACTCATCAAACAGAACCTCTAAATGAAAAGGGGAAAACTAGGTTTAAAAAAATTAATAAAAAATTGATTCGTGTTGTGTTTCAACATGAAAAGGTGTGGAAGTGACTGCTGTGGAGACATTTTGAAGAGGGATGGTGCAGTTGTACATCTTTGGATGCCTATTGAAAAGGCATGGGAAAGATGGCCTTCTTTGCAGCCCGTGAATGGCAAGTTGTCCTTCCATCCAGGCTCCCATTTATTACAGAGAGAGAGAGACATATATATATATGTATATGTGTGTGTGTATGTGTATATATATATATATATATATATATACACACAGGGATTAAAGTATTCCGGCACCGTGCCGGATTTCCGGCGTGCGGCGTTTGGCTGCGAAAAAAAAAATGTTATTACCGTATTTTCCGGACTATAAGCCGCTACTTTTTTCCCACGCTTTGAACCTCGCGGCTTAAACAACGATGCGGCTAATTTATGGATTATGATACCTGTGACTGTATACGGTGGCTTTGTGTTTACGGTGGCTTTGTGGAGCTAGGATGCTAGCATGGATGCAGCCGCATGGATGCTTAGCTCCACGCGATTTCTCAGTATCTCTCAATAACTTAACTAATGTCAAAATAACCACAGTCTACCAGCGTAGACAGAACACAACTCAAAACACTTTAGAAAATAAAATAAAAGTTTACAACAATACAAATCCAGTCTTCAAGTTCTTTAGCTCACTGGTTTCAAACTAGCGTCTGTCTTCAATCTAACGTTCTAGCTTCTGATTGACTCTTGCGACTGTGCGCTCTTAAAGCAACAGTGCACTTATCTAACTGGCAAAACTAACTATTGTATTAGTTTTGATATTCATTTTAGCATGTGTAAAGTTAATTTGTTTCAATGTTGCGGTAGGCACCTGCGGCTTATAGACATGTGCGGCTTATTTATGTTAAAAATAATTATTTTTAAAAAATTCAGTGCGTGAGGCTTATATTCAGGTGCGCTCAATAGTCCGGAAATTACGGTACATTATTTTTTTAAATTTTTTTTTTAAACACGTCTCGATATCATCACCATCACTTTCGAGTTTATGAGTTCGTCTGCCAATGAAATGAAAGGAGCACAACTCTCCCGCTCTCAAAATAACATTATTAGCCAATCAGAAGTAGATTGGGGCGGGTCTTGGGAAAATGTGACACCGACTTTTCTCTATCGCTCTGCCTAGCGTAGATGCCCGAGTAGAGAGACATCACACCAAAGGAGAGTAGGATGGAAAGTAAGTTCATGAAAGTAAATGGCACTGGGCATGGATAGAAGAGATGGGAAGGGAAGGACAGTAAGCCTTTTGGTAGCTGGTGTAATGAGTGAAGAGAAGCAGGTGCTTGCTTCTGCATATTGTGCTCGAGAAAGCTAATATATGCAACTAGCTCTCCAACACACAACGTTGTTGTGAGCAACATCCACAGCTGATGTACCGGCATCAATAACTGACCGTGTGTGTGACGTGTGTTTGACTAAACTGTCAATATCCAATCGGCATGCCGCTATTTTAACACACACGGCATAACACCAGAGTTTAAAAGACGTATTTCCTCAATGAAATGGTTGCAAATCAAATCTTCTTCCACTGACATACCCTTATAACATGTCACCTTGTGATTGTAGGTCATCTTGTAACCTTTCAAGGACAAAGCTTAGCAGCAAAACTTGATATCAAAAGAAATCGTGAATGCGAATGTGTTAGTACCATATTGTAGTGAGGTGGAGTACTATTGCTGACTTTTCTTGGGATTGCAGTTTCAAAAGTCTCACCATAATTTGCAATCATTCATTTCTAAATGTTTGTTTGTTTGTTTGTTTTTTTGACCCTGCAAATGTGTCCATGCCACGGGACACGACCCCCCCCCCCCACACACACACACAAAAAAGGTCAGGCTCAGGATTTTTTTTTGCTTTAACCCCTGTGTGTGTGTGTGTGTGTATATATATATATATATATATATTAGTGCTGTCAAATGTTTAATCGCGATTAATCGCATTTATGTCATAGTTAACTCAAAATTAATCGCGATTAATGGCAAATTTGTATCTATTCTAAATGTGCCTTCGTTTATAATTTTTTTCCATCATTTTATTTTTATTTTAATGCCCTTATCAACATGGAAAAGTGGATTGGCTTGCTTTAAGCAAATGTTTTATTTTATTGAAAACCAACATTGCCAAACAGGGCGGTACAAAATAAAATTATAAAGTGCACATTTCAGGTAAACAAGGACTCCTATAGTGCAGTTAAACCATGGCTTAATATTTTCTTTTTTTCAAGTATGCTGGGAACATAGCAGTCAAGCCTCTTATTTCAGAAACAATGAACCGTTAGAGTTAGGTTACCAATAAAAGGTAAGCCTACTACTTCTTTGCTTTCAGCCAGCTGCCTGTTGACATTTTCAAACAGTGAAGCTCGCTTCTTTTGCACAACACAACTTTCCATTCAGAAGCTTTTTATCATCCATTTCGCCGTATCGCGCTCACCATTCACTCAAACCGTAACGTTAGCCTACTACACAGTTTGCGAGGCCAAAAATAATGTTAATCTAAAAAACGCCGTTAATAACGCGTTAAACTGACAGCACTAATATATATATATATGTGTATATATATATATGAGAGAGAGAGAGAGAGAGAGAGAGAGAACCAGCTCTAGAGAGAGATCCAGTCTCTCAACCCCCCCCCCCCCCATCCACACCCTTGGGCATCTCTGCCTTCCACTCTTGTGATATGGGCCAGTCTCTCTTCCACTGCCAGAGGGCACAACAGTAGGAGGGAGGAGGGATTGAAGTCTCCTCACACTGTCCACATCCTTCCTACCTCCAAATTCCACTGTAACCCGTAACCCCCCCCACACACACACACACACACACACACACACACACACACACACACACACACACACACACACACTCTGTCCGTATAATCCATTGTTGCTGTGTCACAACAATGGCTGGCTGCAGTGGGAGCGTGAAAAGCTGGATCGTCAGGTGGCGGTAGGGTTGGAATGTCTCACCTCAGTGCCAGTACCGGAAGCCACTGGCTCACTGAGTGCTTCATTCATAAACCCCACACACACACACACACACACACACACACACACACACACACACACACACACACACACACACACACACACACACACACACACACACACACACACACACACACACACACACATATATATACCTCACACACACACATATCACACACATTTACAAACCATGACCATACACAAAGTAAAACACACACACACACACACACACACACACACACACACAGTACAAGACAGAAATACACATATAGACCTACACCACACTCAAGATAAGCTACAAACACACAGACATGCACACAACGCACACAGACTTCCATAAACCACAGTCACACACACACACACACTCACACACACACACACACACACACTTGCTGCCTGCAATATTAACCTTGTCTCTTCATCATCCTTCTGAATGCCTACCCGTCCCAGTGTTCTCTGCCCATGAAACATCTCTGAGAGGACACTCAGGGGGGGGTTATTGAGGACCAACATGGGATTGGGGGGTGGTGTCAAGGACCAACGAAGGATGGGGAGGGAGGGGCGATTGTGAAGGGCAGTTAAAGCTAAGCCGCTTTGCTTCCCACAGACAGAGAGAAGCCCCCTGACCCACCCCTGCAGGGTTATTGCACCTCAGGGCTTACCTTCTTGTTTCTTTTTACACCCAGATCCCAGGGACCCGAGTGACCCCCTCTAGCACCCAGTTCACACAGTGCAACCTCAGCAGTGTGTGTGTGTGTGTGTGTGTGTGTGTGTGTGTGTGTGTGTGTGTGTGTGTGTGTGTGTGTGTGTGTGTGTGTGTGTGTGTGTGTGTGAGAGAGAGAATGTTGATTAAGCCCCTTGAGGGACAATGACAGAGAGAAGGAGAGAGAGAGAAGGAGAGAGAGAGAGAGAGAGAGAAGGAGAGAGAGAGAGAAGGAGAGAGAGAGAGAGAGAGAGAGAGAGAGAGAGAGAGAGAGAGAGAGAGAGAGAGAGAGAGAGAGAGAGAGAGAGAGAGAGAGAGAGAGAGAGAGAGAGAGAGAGAGAAAAACATTGGCCCAAACCATTATATATTTTTGTCATTCTAAACTGTTTGGGGATTTCAGTTGTTTTAGTTTCTTTCTTCCCTGCCTTTGAGAAGTTGTGGAGCGCTTTGGGTGGGAAGAAGCAATCATTAGAAAATAAGAGTTATGAGTTATGAGGCTCTTCCTCTGGGGAGGAGGTGGGCTGAAATGGCCTTTTGTTCTCCAGAATCATATCTGAAGCCCGGCTCTGGGAGAGAAAAAGGGCCGGGGACCTCTATGGGAAACACAGGAGAGGAGTAGAGGGCCAAAAAGAAAGAAAAGGAGGGAAACTGAAAGAAAGAGATGAAAACAGTGAAAGAAAGAAAGAGAAAGAAAGAAAGGAAGGTAGAAATAAAAAAAAAGAGAAAAGTAAAGTGTGGATCAAGAGGAGGATCATTTGTGGGCTTGTGGTTCGTTACTGCTGATGGGGTTCCCTTGGAGAGAGAAAGGGGGGGGGGGGTCCTTTTTGCCACAGTATAGCCATTTGGAGTGTGTGTGAGTGTGAAGAAGACGGTGGCAGTGTGACGAATAAAGTACGGAAGATAGTTCTTCTGTGTGTGTGTGTGTGTGTGTGTGTGTGTATATAGCTTAAAATGGGTTAATTGCTGATCAGTTTCCAAGCATGAGAGAATGTGTGTGTGTGTGTGCGCTTTGTTTGTGAAAAGTGTGGATGTTTTTGCTGCTTGATCATTCTGTGTGTGTATGGCCATGCAGCCTTGCTTTCAAGGACCTGCCCATACGTGTGTGTGTGTGTGTGTGTGTTTGTTGCTGTATTTGTTTTCCTGGTTGACGAAGTGTGTTTGTGTGCTGTTATTTTGATAGTAGTCGATAGGAGAGTGTCTGACCGTGGAGCTGGAGAAGAAAGGGGGGTGGAGAGGGAGAGAGGGGGTGTGTGTGTGTGTGTGTGTGTGTGTGTGTGTGTGTGTGGGGGGGGGGGGGGGTGTTGTTAGAGGAGTTGAAAGGTAAAGCCATTAAGCACAGCATCTGTTCAGGTCATTAGTGCCATTGCAGCAGGTCTTTGTAATGGCCGCTGGTCTTAGGAGCGCCGAGGATTGGTGTCAATAGCCACTTGTGAGGACAGAAGCCCCTGAGGGAAGAGAAGGAGTCTGTGTTTTGTGTTTTGTGTTTGTGCTTGTGTGTATGTGTTTTTTTTTTTTTTCTGTGCGTGTGTTTATTATGGTCTATGAGTGATCTGTTGAAGTTTCTGTAAGCAGTATGTTTTCGGGAATGCTGAATGCGGCCTGGTTTAACCCTGTGATAGCCATCACCACTATAAAAAAACCTCTAGAAAATTATACAACCATGAAATTATAATTATGCAACTCTGCAACTATAGATAATGCCTATGTAACTCACCTTTACCTTGTAGCTATAACAACCATAGATACTCTCTCTTGGATTCAGTCATCAGCAGATACACTTAGGCTAATTAATGAATTAATGAATCTCTCTCTATCTCTCTTTCTCTCTCTTTATCTATCTCTTTCTTTCTCTCTCTCTCTCTCTATCTCTCTCTGTCGCTTGCTCGGCCCCTGCCTTATCCCCGGCAGCCCCATCATCCCTCAGCTGAACCGGAAAGCTCCGGAAGAGTGCACTGGCCTAACGGTCCATGAAAACCGTTGGGGGAGAGAAGTGGCAAGGAGCAGAACGCCACGCACACTGGAGGCCGGTGTCAGAAACTAGTGACCCCCCCCCCCCATCCCACACACACACACACACACACACACACACACTCAGGCACCAGTCGAGCATATCTGTTTTGGGGTCAGTTTAGCCACTTGAGGCCCAATCCAGAGGGAGCTGAGCACAGAGATGGAGATCAATAGACACAGATTGAGGTGGAAACAGAGGATATGAGGGGCACTAAAGCTAACCAGTGAGGTGAATCAAGTCAAGGGGTTTTATGTCATACAGCAGGACTGTGGTGTTATCTGAAATGACACTTTCTTTCCTGTCATATTTCCATGTTTTTACATGAAATGGTTATCTGGATAAATCTTGCTTTGTGGAATAACCTTGGCATGGGAGAGAGGCAGACAGAGAAATGAACGAAGGACATCCAGAGAAATGGAGAGAGGGAGTACTCAGGAAAGAAAGACTTCCTCTTCCTGAGAGAACGAGTGTGAGCCTGGGAAGAAGGGAGAGAGTGGTGGTGGGGGGTACTCAAGAAGTGTGAGAGACAGTCTTGTCTAGATATAGCTCCTTAAAATGGAACAGAGGTCTCCTTAATCAGGCACCCAGACTGAAGAGACTCTCGCCGCCGGCGGCCCTGATAATAAGTGACTCTCCCAGGCCCTCGGCTCTTAGCCGCGCACCGCATTGTTCCCTCACCCTCGGACGTGCTGCGCGGAGCGGCGAGATGACCGTTACGAGCAACCGTGTGGGAATATCTGGCGCTCGTTTGTCTTTCGCATGTACATGTGCGCAAGGGCACGTGTGTGTGTGTGTGTGTGTGTGTGTGTGTGTGTGTGTGTGTGTGTGTGTGTGTGTGTGTGTGTGTGTGTGTGGTCAGCATCCAGGCCGAGTAGTAATCTCTTGCCCCGGCGCTTTTCAGCATGGGAAACAGAGGGCAGGGCTTCCTGGACCTGCAGACGTATCCGCTTTCCCAACACTGCACTGCAGCCCTCCGTCTCCACTGCCATCAAAACAATCACACACACAGAGAGAGAGAGAGAGAGAGAGAGACACACACTCACACTCACAAATACACACACCACACACACACACACACGAAGACACTCAAACACACATGCACACACATACACACACACACAACAATCTCTCAGGCACAACGCAACATACAGTACAACTTAATAGAGTTCTTGAGACCTTGCTTTCAAACCAAGGCTCTCTCGCTCTGTCGGGTTTGAACAAAAAAAAAGAATAGTTGGTACCTACTGTACGAACACCAAAATCCTGAACAGAGATGTGTTTACGTAGGAGCCAGTTACGTAGGGCCAGTTTTCTCTAAATACACCCCCTTCAGGCGTTTGATGAGTCGATCGTTTGAGTCAGGAGTGGTCTCATATCTTCAGCAGGGATGGGGAGGGTGGGGTCATTATTATTGCGTTGTGTGTTTAGTGAATTTCCTAGGTTGTCTCCTTCTAGTCATATTACCTGTGTGAAGCCTTTGTGTATGTACTGGAGTCTTGGCACAAACATCCCGTTACCCAGCACCCCTTATCCTGTGTCTTGAAACGTGCCCAAAATATCTGCACGGCCCAAAATTTGAAAATGTTAGTGCTGGAGCGAAATCGCTCCCAGCCAGTTCGGACGGCACTAAAGAAAGTTAGGTTTTGCTATTTTTTTCCCCCCCACATCACCCATTCTTTTGCTCTGATGAAGGATGAATGGATGGACTGTGGGGAGAAAGAGTCAGAAGTCCTATTATTACAAGCAAAGAGTTCGATGAATAGATTAATTGGGTAAGTTATGTATGTATGACCGGATGTAAATGATTATTTTGTTATACTAGGTCTTTTAGGAGGGTCTGAACATGTAAACAAATGCAAGAAAGGGCTAAGGCAGAGAAACAAAGTATGTAAAACCCTTGATATTGATAGTGATATTGGAGAACACGTACACATTACATCTTCCATCTAGAAACCTTCTCACTTTTTGTCAATAAAAAAAACTATTGACTGCAGGTTTAACCCCTTCTCTTCCCCACTGGCCAATCAGCCTTCTATGTATTTGTAGGCAGGGGGGCGGGCTGTGGTCTCCCAGCATGCACCTGGAAGATTAGGTCCTGCTCGCCCTCTCATCCCCTGATTGGGAGAGCCCAGAGAGGCAGGTATTCACGCTGTCCCCTCTTGAGGTTTTTGAGCTGCGTCACCCGGCTGATGTGAAGGTCCTAGATAAAGGCTGGTGGTGATCAGATGGGGGTGGGGATTCTAATCCCGCGAACTGACATGGGGGCCACATAGAGTGAGGCTGCAGTCTCTCTCTCTCGCTCTCTCTCACTCACACACACACATTCAGATCTACTCCTACTATCCTCTAACCCATCACCCTGGTTTAGCTTATCTGGGGGGGGGGGGGGGGGGAGAGCGGGGGCTATCCTTTCACCCGATCCCTGATGGAGAGAGGAAACAGGAGTAGCCAGGCAGCACTTTGAGGTGATGACCTGCACCTTCCTAGCGAGCTACCTGACCCTTGCATTAGCCAAGAAAGCTGCTGTCCAATGCTGGGCAGTAATAACCCCTACAGTAGTGTCCATCCCCTCCACTGGTAGAGTTGAACATGTGTTTTTGTGTCTGTCTGTCTGTCCTGGACATTGCTTAGAAATAAATGTATCTACTCAACACAGAAAATTAAAGTTAATTGGGTGATTGTCTTAGACTAACTGCCACTGTAGGGCCCTGTGTTACCAAAGTAGGAGACCATTTGGGATGAGCCGCTGAGCGAGAGAAGAGTAGTGTCCTTTTCTGGTTGCCTTGGTGGCCTTCACTTCCTTCCTTCTTTCGCCCAAGTCTGATTGTTTTTACTTCTCTGGGTTTGTGCCGATGAAAGCCTGGAGCTGAACTGAGATTTCGCTACAGCACCACTGGAAGTGTAAGCTAATGTTTTTTTCAACGTTCCCGACGTTTTTCCAACGTTTCTGATGTTTTTCCCCAATGTTCCGAAGCCATCTGATTGGCAAAACATAGATTTGAAATTCAAATGCTACATTAGCATAAGCGTGACTGTTTAGATACGTTGTTGCCAAAGCTAGTAGCTCCAATAGAGTAATATCCCTAGTAGTCCATGTTAGTTTTCAAAGAAAAACAGCTCACACCTTGGTAATGCAGTTATTGCGTGTGTGATTGCAGGTATGGGAGTCAGATCACATGCACATGGCCTGGACCTTGTGGTTAGCCTCAGCTGTGCGTGTGTGTGTGTTTGTGTGTGTGACACATCCTCATCACAAGACAAGTGCACTGACGCCCTGTCTTGTAGATAAGGAGTCAACCACATGAACTGTATAATATGTGTCATTGTGTGAGCTGTGTGCGTTTATCGTATACCGAACGAATGGAAGATGAGCATTATGGGAAAGTGTTCAGTGATTCAGACAGGAATGAATGACTGGATGATATTCTGTCTTCCTCTCCTCCTCTTTTGTCTCCTTCTTTCTCCAGCGTGTCAGTCCTGATCTTCAACACCACCTCCCATTGTTTTGTCCTGGTCAAGCAATTCCGTCCAGGTACGCTAACGCCGCTGTCCCAATGACTAGGGGAATGGAGTGGGCTTTGCAACTTTTTTAACAAATAGCCTTCTTCCATTCCAACAAGAATGCATGCATACTAAATGATCAGTGGCCATGTCAAGTGTGATTATGTATCTCAGGAGTGTAAATTCAAACATATACAAAAGTCCCTAGATGAAACCTTTATGTTACTGTTAGTATGCACGAGGTAGATGTAGATATTTACATGAAATGTTCATGAACATGTGTGTGTTTTTGTAATAGACATTAATGGTGATGTCAGATGACTTATTTTATGTCATGCAGATGAAGCGATATCACGTATCAAACCATAAAAGCATTTATAAGTAACAGTACCATGGAATGCTAAAAAAGCATTTAACGGGTGTTCAGGACTGCTCTCAAGGAACGCACTCCAGGGCAATTTATACTTTTTCATGACCATGACACACACACACACACACACACACACACACACACACACACACAAACACTAAAACACACATGCGTGTGACACGATCAGAAGAGAGACAGGTTGCATGTGCTCATGTGACCATGCTAAATATTCATTGCAGGTTTATGAATATTTTAGCTTTGTGAGATGACCCTTAGCGTTGCTCAGTGACCCTAACGACCCCCCTCCAAAACCCTAAACCTGCTGGTGGCGTGAATGTCATTTGGGCCACTCGTGTAATCATGGCCACTGTGACCTCTCCACTGATCTGGCCCGTTTGGTTTTCATGCGCAGCAACAATACTGCCTTCCCCTATGCGATACAATGCAACACAACACAACGCAACACAATACAGTACAGATGAGAGTCTATAGAAAGAAAGAAACAGAGAGGGAGGGAGGGAGGGAGCAAAAGAGAAAACAGAACTTGGTGCCCCTTCTCTCGGCCTCGGTTGGGAAAACAATGGCCCCCGCCACATAATGGGGATGTTTTTTTGCTGGTTGTTTCGGAGCAGTGAGGGGATTGTGTCATAGGCTACGTGAGAGCACTGTGCTGCTACCCCCCAACACACCACCGCTGCCGCCACCTCCCCCGCCCTCCCTCCCTCCCTCCCTTTGGCCATTGTTCCCGCCACTGGTCGCCAGGGACGGCGCCCCCGCTCCTCAGAATGGAAGGAAAGGCAGCGTATTGAAAAGGGACTTCTCTCTTTTCTATTCGCCCCTTTTTTTCTCTCTTCCTCCTCATTCGTGTTCTTTTTCTTTTCCCGCCCTGGGAACAAAAACTTTTTCTCTTTTTTTTTTTTTTTTTTTTAAGTCAAGGCTAGTGGAAAGGGTACTTATTTCAACCACACACAGACACACACACACACACAAACTACTCCCTGGACCTTGGAAGTGCAAACAGTCTTGGCTATTATACCGTCAATCTGGTATTAAAACTGCTTATGTGTATGGTAAGATGGAGAGGCTTGGTGTTTCCTGTTGCTTTATGGGCTTAAAAAAGCCCAGGTCTTTGGTGTCCTGTCTGGCATACCAGCTAGACATCATCATTAGGAAGGAAGTCATAAGACCCTCTCCATCCCATCTCCCAGTAGAACAAATCAGTGGTGAAATTATTATCTTAGCCATATTAGCATGTCTTCAGCCGCTTCCCTCCCCTATGGTCCAGGGTTACTTCCGTAAACTGAAACTAAGAAAAAAACTGAGACATTTTTCTGAACTGAAATAAAAGAATTTACCTCAAGAAAATGTAAAACCAAGCAAAAATAATAATGATTGCTAAAAACTAATAAAAATAAAATAAGTCGTTATGGTTTCAAGACATACATTTTTTTTTTAATAACCAAACAATTTTTGCCTTTTTATGGTACTGAAGGTGCAGTCCACGATTCTAATCCTGCACACAATTTTTTCAAATTTAGCTAGAGGGTCACGAGCAGCAATTAGCTGAATTCGAAAAATTGTGAATGGGATTAGTCGCGGACTGCACGTTCAGTGTTTGCTCTCTAAAAACTCCAGTGTTCATGGCTGTGTAAATTGGAATCATACATAGTGGCTCGGATCGAACTATAAACTGCGCCAATCAATACAATGCTTTAAGAGCACAGAAGCTAGGGGTGTAATTTGATTGGATTTTAAACACAAATATCAACAACCATTAATAAAACCGAATTGCGGACTCCGTCTTAATCTGAAACTAATTTAGCCTTGAAGTGTTCTTATCTTCAATGGTAAGCAGATGAACTAATCCTAAACTTTTGTCCTTAACTAAAATGAATGAATGAAAATGGATAAAACTGAAACCATAATAAACTAAAACAAAATAGAAATGACCATTAAATAAGACCAGAAATTCAAATTGAATACCAATATATTCTCAAAATAAGAACTTGAAAATGGAAAACTACAATAACCTTGCTTAGGTCAAGCATATCAATATGTGTTTTTGCCATTTGGGCTTGTGAGGTTCCTAAGACATAGATAGGAGAGCCTTAACACTGAACACTAAAGATAAAAGCTATAGTGTTATTTGGGCTCATAGGAAGCCTTAACAGAAGTAGAAGAACCCTGATCTCTGAGTGTCTCTTCCTCCTCATCTTCCTCTTCCTCTTTTTCTCTGTAGCTGTGTACATGAGCGAATGGGAGCGCAGCAAATCCAAGCCCCCAGAGCCGGCCGAGCAGCCGGAGGGAGCGGAGGGGGCCGAGGCTGGCACGGCGGCCCAGCCGGAGGCCTCCAAGTCCGGGGAGGGCGACGGCGGGGAGAAGGCAGGCGACGAGGCCGTCGCGTCCCCCGGCCAGCCCCCGGTGTCGGTGGGTGTGACCTACGAGCTGTGCGCGGGGCTGGTGGACAAGCCCAACCTGACGCTGGAGGAGATCGCCCGGCAGGAGGTGCTGGAGGAGTGTGGCTACGACGTGCCCGTCACCAAGCTGCGGAAGATCACCTCCTACAGGCATGCACACTAATACTGCACACACACACACACACACACACACACACACACACACACATAATGCACACCTTTACCCATCACCAAGCTGCAGAACCCCCCCCCCCTCCCACACACACACACACGCACACACACACACACACACACACACACACACACACACACACACACACACACAAATAATGCAAAATAAAACTTGGCAGTCATAATGCCGGGTAATAATGCTCATACAAAACATAAAACAACTTAAAATGGACATTGTCTTTTGAATCAAAGGAAATAAATCATATCTTATTGTCTTTATATTATTTTATTGATTAATGCAGTCACAAATCTGACAGCTCCTACTCCCATTAGACAGCGTGGGCTTCATTCTCCCTGAAGCCTCAGTCTGAGCTGCGCCACACATATCATTGTGATCAGCTAATCAAATTCTTCTGTGTCCACAAGGAGGGTGTAATCAATCAGGAAACAATGCTCTAGTTTCCTTTCTCGTCTAAAAACTGTAGCTTTTAAAACGCACACTTTTCAAGCATTCTAGCTTGAAAAGTGTGCGTTTTAAAAGCTAGTTTAGTTTCTTTCTTTAGTTTTATGTCTTAAGCCTGGTTCTTTAGTTCCCTGTGTCCAAGCAGGATGTTGATATTCCCTTGTCAACCTAGGTGTACATTACAGAGGCTACATTATATTTGGGTTTGTAACATGTTCTTGAAACTTCCGCCGGAATTTGTCCGGTACTTACTCGGACCCTGGGCCGGCAAGAAAAGATCCTAATGGAAACCCTGACACACACATACCCCCCCACCCCCACCACACACACACACACACACACATACACATACATTCTAACTCCATGCATACACACACAGGCCTGTCATGCGCCAAGGTAATCGCTTTGAAGAAGGATGAGCTGACATTCCCTTTAACCACGTCTGATTGAGTCTGTGCAATGTGTAATGGTGGCCAGCAGGTCCAGAGCTGTGCAATGAGTAAACCACACTCCCCAAACCAACTCTCGCTGTATCTCTCTCTCTCGCTTCTCTCGCTGTCTGTCTCTGTCACTGTATTTCTGGTCTAGGGAAACATCTGCTGCATGGTCTTCAGAACCATTTCTTCCACCTCACTAAGTGTCAAGTCTTGACCTGCCTGAAGTCAGACACAGATTTATAAAATTGTATAATTTACATACACTCCCTGTATTTGCATGTAAGACACTGGAATGCTCTTGGTCTTTGGCCAGGGAAATCCCTTCCAGATCACTGAAGGACTGAAGGTGGTATTTTTTAAAAAGATGCCATACCAGGGAAGTGTCTGATGATGCTGCCTGAGGCTTCTTCATGTAGACCCTCCTCCAGTGGTGGTTGGGGGGAGAAAAGTCTCCGCCTCTCCTGTAGTCCGCACAGAGACACACACACCCCCCCCCCCCCCCCCCCCCCCCCCACACACACACACACACACACACACACACACACCCATACCCCTATGAAATGGTTATACCTGGGGGTAAGAGCACCTATGGATAGACTCAGTAAGAAGCACTTAAACTGTTTAGCCGCCATGCTTCTGTGAGGCGTCTGCCCCTAGCTCCCTTGGAGGAGGCTTCCACAAACACTCCTGACGGGCAAAAAAAAAAAAAAAGGAAAAGCCTTTAAGCTACCTGAGTCATTGTCTGCAAGAGGTTGGGCGCTCCTACTGTGGTGCTTCTTTTTTTTATTTTATTTTATTTAAAAAGAAAGAAAAAAAAACACGCTGCACATCTGGAGAAGGCATCTTCACGATTCTGGGAGATCCAGAGGAGACCTTTTCATGTTTTCTCATGTTCTGGTTGAGGACGACTGAAGGGATTGTTTCGTGGTTTCTCATCTTGGTGCAGCAAGCCAAATAACACGGGTTATTAGTTGTTCTGAGTCAGAGCTTTAGACTAAAGACAAGGAACAAAAAGTTTGTCTCATCCTTTCATTTCATTGGATTCGGAGCTTATTTGTGAAGGCTGATTGGGTGGTCTGAGGTTACAACATGGTGTTTTTTCCCCCCTCCAATAACACAAGTGTAAGGAGGGGGGGGGGATTTTTTTATAAATATGATGGAAAGTGGCAGTCATCCATTTGTCAGTTCCCCTAAGCCTTGCTCAGCCCGGCTCCAGGGATGGTCTCCATGGTGATGCCTCCATGACAACATTTTAGGTGAGGCCGAGGCAGGCGGAGTGCTGGTGGCAGCACCCGCTGGTAGTGTAATGTTACCCATCTGTATGCAGAGGTAGCCACTTGCGTGCCTGTAGGACCCCTATGCCTATGTGCTTAGACCCTCATCCCAGCCTGGCAGCCACCGTGTCAAAACATCCCCAGGAGACACTGGATCTTAAGCCTGTGCTGCTCAACTATACTCTGTAGATGATGGCGTGTGTGTGTGTGTGTGTTTGTGTGTGTGTATCCCCTGTGGCAGAGCCTGTTAGCAGAAATGCTATAGGAGAACATGCTGGGTCATCATCGACAGATTTCACTCAACCGGAGAGCATAGAACAGAAAGTCTTACCATCAAAAATCTTGAGGTTGAGGTCTTGAGAGATATATTGTCTCATTTGTACGTGGGTATGATATGTAAGTGTATACTTTTAGTAAGTAATGGTGCATTAGAGGCAATGCTATATTGGAAATATATCACTGTCATAGACCATGTGTGTACATTGTGAAGCGATTATGACATGTAGTATTTATTGCATTTAACAGATGCTTTTCAAAGCATCTCACACTGCAGAAGAATTAAATTCAATTGTATTCATTTATGTATCATGATTGACATTGAGCCTAGAGCTCAAGGCCTGAACCCCCTTTGAGCAAGCACATAGGTAGAAAGTTTGGGCAGAACCCGGCTCAAAAGGGGGGGGGGGGCCCCATCTGCCCGAGGCCGGCCCAGTAGAGAGACAGAAAGAGGGCGAGGACAGAAGAGAAGGGAGATCTGTTGAGAAGCAGGATATACATCCATACAGCCTCATCAGCTCCCTGGGTATCGCACCGATGATGCTGTGGCGTTGGCGCCTTGCTTTAACATCTGAGCCACAGGAACCCTTGTCTGACCTCTGACCTTTTATTCTCCTCCTAACAGGTCAGGGGTGGGAGTGACCGGTGCCATGCAGACCATGTTCTATGCCGAAGTGTCGGATGAGAACTGCGTAGGCGAGGGCGGCGGGGAGCCGCAGGAGGGCGAGCTGATCGAGGTGGTGAAGGTGCCGCTGCATGAGGCCATGAGCTTCGCCTACGACGAAAAGATCCCCAAGACCATGGGCGTCATCTTCAGCTTCATCTGGTTCCAAAGCAACATGTCACCTAAATACAAAATATCCACCAACGTGTAACGGCAAACCTCCCTCTCACCACCTCCCCTTCATTGACCCCCTCACCCCCCAAACACATACTGCACTGATTTACCATCCACTCATTCACACACTCCCCCACACACACACCCAAGCCCTCTGACATTAGTCACACTTCACTGTAAGTTATAGTCCGACTGGGCAATCATGTTGTACATTCAAGAGACAGTGGTTCAATATTAGTTTCTTTCACTTTCTTTCGCTGTGGTACTTCTGTATGACGAAGCAAAATATCAAGTTTGATGTTTCATACCGTTAGTTTCTTTTCTCTCTCTCTCTCTCTCTCTCTCTCTCTCTCTCTCTTTAAAAAAAGAAATACTTCTTGTACTTCTTATTTATTTGAGTTGTACTTTTAAAAAGTCAGGGTCCACAAGAAGCCGGATTTGTCTCTAGGTACGTATGGTGAGGTGGCAAGATCTGGTTTCAGGAATGCATTAAATCACTATGATCTTGCCAGCCACACTTGGGCTCATGGATGTTCATTCAATTCAGATTTCAGCACATTGTGGCACATCTAGTTTCGACTTGCCCGGGCATCTTTTAGTAGACTATCGCCGAGCCCAAAGGCAAAAGTAAGCCAAGCATACAAAGTTAGTTGAAATCGTTCGAACATATCAAATAACCTTTTTTGTACCGTTGGATACGTTGTTAAAAAACGACATCATCCACAAAGCCAGTCGGCATCAAGTTGATTGTTTTTAATGACAGGGCTTTTCCAGTATTCTGTTCACAGTGGATTTTACAGGTCTGAGGTTATGCCGATTGTTTGTGATTTATTACCAATGCCATAACATTCAGTGATGCTTTGTGAAGCAAAAAGAAAACGTCATTCCCTTGAGACCTTGCATGACCGTAAATACAACAGAACAGGGAGAGACGATGATGATGAGGATGTTTCAAGAATACAGGGAGATTCTAAATGAGGGTTTGCTACTTCAGATGGTTCTTGCCAAAACATGACCAGACACATGAAAGATCTTTTCACCTCCCCCCAAACATTATTGCGTAGAGTGCCTGCCTTGGACCCGGTGAGCATTACACACAGTCTGACTGAAGAAATGGTTAGTCTTCCGGTGTCTAATGTACAGTATAATACAGTGGAGGAACCATGGAGGGCATTGGCCTAATTGTGGGTAGGAACCATTTGCATGTTTAGCGGGTTTGAAACATTCAAAGCCAATCCACTTTTAAAGTCAAACTTGTGGTGCTGCGAGACTAAATGCAGGTCAGAATCAAAAATGACTATACGGTCAAGTAGGTTTTCACATACAAGGAATTTGTCTTAAAATAACTAAATAAATACAAACAGAAAAGAATGACACAAATTACTGCAAAATAGTCTGTTAAAAATAGGCTGTTGGTCTGGCACAACCTCACTAACAAGGAAATCCTGTACTAAGACAGGCAAGATGCACAGGTCCACCCTCACTTTGAAGAAAGCAGAACAGATGGATTAAACTGACCTGTTTTGACACATGTTCTGTCATTTTAAAGGATTTAAAGGTTACGTTGTTCTCGTGATTACAAAAGACAAGTTTTTGGTCACCAAATTGCAAACTATACATCACACGTAGGTAGGATGAGATGCCATTCCCAGTTGTTCCCAAGACATCCATCGATTGCCAAAGCTTTTGCTGGCATCTCAGGTTTCCGGGTCGGCAAGGTGACTCTCAGGGTGACTACGCGAGAGCCTTGCCCCTGCCCTGCCATGGCCATAGACCACTGGTTTCAAATTCTCAATCACTCAAGTTTGTATCGCCCTGTCAGGTCAGTCTCTTTTGTTTGGAAGCATCTTCTGTGGCACTTAGAAAAAGAAAAAAAAAAGAGAAGACTTGGAGGTAACTTTGTGTAAATTGTTAGTGGTCAGAGTGTTGACAGTAAATTTCAACATGCACCTTTGGAAAATGAAGCACTGCTTTTTTTTGTTTGTTTGTTAATTCCAAAAGCAACACATTCAGACATAATGTACCACGTTATTCAGACACATCAGCAAATGAGTGAGTTTGACCGGCTGTGGCCAAACTTAACTTTATATGCACACGAGAACAGGACCTGAAGGCACATTTTGTCGTAAAGTGAATTTCTGGTCTTATAAGAAGATAATCACCCAATCCCTTTATTTCCCATCCGGCTTTGTACTATTCCTCAGTGTTGTGTAGGGAGTGCATGACTTTTCTTGAATGGCCTGATATTTGAACAAGCATATGAAACCTATTCAATATAATAAAATTATATTTTGTGCTTTTAAAAGCCATTAGCCATAGCAATATTCATTGATTTCTTTGGGGGTCTGGAAGATGATGTTTGATTTTCATGTCCAGGGACCAGGTGTTAGTATTAAAAAGTTTGATGTGTTTGATTTCATATCTAAAAATTACGGACGATAGAGAGTGATCTGTAGAGTTGTTCTGCTCATAAGACCTATGCGTTAAAGCTGCAATACTTTTCTTGTTGTCAAAGAACAAAAATAATTTTATATTTACTACAATTAATAATTATGAAAACCTGACCTGAAAACTGTAATCCAAGACATTACTAAAACAAAGAACTGAGATGTGTTGAATGCACATTAATACAAATTTGTATCAAGTACCTCTCACTCAAACTTTACACATGGTCTACAGAAATTTCATAACAAAGACAAAACACATATTCCCTCTCAAGAGCCTTAGTTCCTTAGATGGGGGCTGACTCCCAGACTCGTGTGATTCTTGATCTGGTGTAGATCCTAGTGGGCTGATGTCCAGAGGGGTATTCCAAGTATGTGGTTTAGTGACAAACCTGGCTAAGTTAACCCAGAGTAGGTGGTAAACCTCCTAAACCATGTTCTTGAAATACCCCTCTGGTATTTCAACCCAAATTAAAATCAGAAAAAATGAATTTTAAAAGCACAGATGCAGCATATCCATTTGTTTATTATTACTATTATATATATTTTTTTTGTTATTTTTTTTTTTCTCCAAACTTTTTCTACTATTTTATGCCTTTACTAAGCCATTATGTATACACTATGTAAGCCACCATTTATGTTTTGGCAACACATCTCATCTTGATTTTCCAACGGAAGAGCCTTTATCTTTGTTTTTTTAATTATCATAAATGTTAGAATTGTTATTTCTCCTCATCAAGCGAGGGGGCAACTTGTTTGTTAATGTGTGTGTTTATTTTACCTAAAGCCTAATCAGTCTCGAGCGTATCTGAGGGTCTACTAGTGAGCACGAGCAGTGATGTCACTGTGTCGGAGACGCTCCCGTTGCTGCGGACCATGTCAGCGCGTAAGGCTTTGACATTAGCCAGATGCCCGTAGTGGTCCAGTGATGCGCATTGCCCTTGCGGAGTCACGCACAGAAGCACGTAAGCCATGCGGTGTGCACTGCGCTGCAGACTGCCACCCCCCCCCCCCCCCCCCACACACACACACACACACACACACACACACCACCACCCCTTAAGTCCCATGCAGCGTGAGCACCACAAAACAACTCTACCTCCATGCCACTTAGCTTGCGTTTAAAGTGTACAATTAAAGAGTACAGGCTCACCCGCTTACTCCTGCATTGTACAGGTGCACATAAGTAGCAAATAACGAGGCAGGGGCTAGACATTGTGTTTGCTTTAGACTTTGTGCAGTCCCGACGGTAAAATCCATCCTATAGGTGAGGGGCACAGTCATGTGGTGGGTATGCATTGCATACAAACACTTCTTGAGCTTTTATCACTAATGGAAAAAGACTGAGGGCTTTGACTTTGCTTATGATGGACAGAGAGCTTGGTTTGTGATGTGATGTTTTCTCCCTCTTTGCTATTTAACTCACAGTTTTATTCATATTTATAACACTGTCTAAGAGCGGGTTTTAAATGGCGTCTATACAAATGGTCAAGATCATCTGTAGACACTACAAAAGCATACACATTGTAACAATTTATATTCATTAGATACACTGAACAGTGATATCTGATCAATGCTCTTGATTTTTGTGCTTGCTTTTTTTTTTTTTTTTTTACAGCATAATATTAGCCAAACTTTGTTATTTTGCTAAGTTATTTGTACTACATTTTGTGTTAATTGGAGAGACAATATTGACGAAGACGATTCATCTCATTAAAATACTGTTGTGTATGAGTGTCTTTTAAGCTTGGTTTTTGAATGGCTGTGTCACAGTACTCTGTTGTTTCTGTAAGAGTTCAATTTCTACTTTTAAATTTGTTTCAAATTATTAACTTTTAACTGTTCTCTTGTTTTCTATCATATGGTAATCAGTGGAAAACATGTATTTAAAATCTGATTATTGCATGTGCACTAACTGTGTTTCATTGGTCTGCATTCAGTGTAAATAAAGAGGTTTGATGGCTGTACTGGATCAAGTTGATTGATTTATTAGATACCTAGATATCGAGAAATTGTTAATTTGTCCTTTATGTTTGTCAGGAGATGGTCGAGTTGTAGATTTACTGTAGGTTAGAGCTTGGTGGACTGACTAATTATGACTGTCCCAGTTTAAAGGCAGACTTGTTTTTGCTGTTATTATTTCCTCATACTCACACTCTATCACACTTCTGTTCTGTGACAGACACACCAACCACAATCGACAGACTACCCCACATTCCCTGTCTGTAGACAGCTCGGACAGGCCGATAGGTGAGACCCCCAGCCCCTTCCCCTCCTGCACTCCCCTGCCCTCTTCTTGAGTTCTCCGTACCCTAGCTCTCACTTTCCTCAGGCCTGAGGGAGTGGTCGAGTGGAGCGGAGTTGTCAAGGCGATGTTTGTGTTGACCTGCTTTCTTTGAGTGTGGTGGTAATCATTAGACAGAGTTGAAGACTGGCGTTCAGAGCACAGGATTGTGGGGGTGGGACAGGTGGTAGGGTTGAAGGGGGGGGGGGGGGGGGGGGGGGGGAGGCACAGATAATAGCATTAAGTAACTAAGTGCAAGTAGCACAACTTTGCTATGGCAACCTTACTAGCCACAACAAGCTGCTCAACAATGGACAAGACAAGACAAGGCAGAGGAGAGGAGGGGGGAGAGGTTGGTTTTGGTGAAGGCGCTTTGCCAGGCTTTCCCTGCTGTATGCGGGCGCCCGCAAGAGAGAAGTGGAGACAGCGAAAGTTCTCCCTCTTGCTCCATGGAGTCCTCTTGAATGAGTCATCTTCAGTGCGTTTGTGTGTGTGTGTGTGTGTGTGTGTGTGTGTGTGTGTGTGTGTGTTTTTCTTTTTGTGGACAAAAGGAGGCGTTAGTCCAGTGGAGACCCTGTTTTGTGGAGCTGTGTGCTGTGGTGGGGAGGTTGTTCTTTCACAGCCAAACCGGGGCGCCAGCTTGTAGACTGCCTTTTCCAGAGACCCTCATTTGGCTGGGTTCCTGTCAGGGTGCCACCCCCGCCCCCCAAGTTCCTGTGGCCTTGTTCAGACGCCAATGGCACCAGATTAATGGAATCAGAAGCCCACGGCTTGATTCCTCCAGATGTTGGTTTTTGTGCAGTCTTTGGCAGGATTTTTTCTCTTGGCTTGGGGCACTACACAAGTTAAGAAGCGAGCTTATTGTGGCGACACAGTAATTATGGTTTCTTTATTAACATCATTATCATATCAAGAGTCTCATTATAAATGTCTTCTTGCCAGGCTGAAGTTACATTTGCATCCCACAACACACACTTTGATATAATGCAAAGTAATTGCCATAAATTAAAAGCGCTGATCATTTAGAAAGGTCAGTTCAGGCTACTAATTTAGCCGTAAACAGTTAAATCTAGTAATGCTTAAAGATAGGATTTCAAGTTAATCTTGTGAAATGTCAAGACATTTAAAAACAAAATAAACATTTTCAAAACTGTTGAAATTTCTTGGTAGTTCATGATGATGCTTTGTAAATTTGTAAATAATTTTCCACAGCCATTAACAGGCTCTGCTCTTCTGTACTTTAGGAGCCCTGTTCGTTATCTCTGCTACTGATGGTACACGGTCACAGTCATATGTAACCGTTTTATGTTGTTTGCTTATTATCTCTGTCAACTGAGATTATGAGTATGTATGACTACTGACAGCTGGGCAAGGATCTTTGCTCTAAGTGTGCTTACAGAACTCAATGTTGTATGATTTATATAACGTCTCACCACAAATCATCTCGAACTCGATCAGCCTCAGATCCTTTCCAAGCTTGCCTTAAAGACTGTCAGTCTTCCAAAACCCGTCTTAATGTGTGGTTTTTTTTTTTTTACGTAACTTTAAGTGGTGTCTCATATAAAAGCACCTGAGGCGAGGGTTGGTAGTGGGGCGTGCGCGAGTGCGTTCGGGCGCTCATTGAGGTCGAAAGGCCCCGAAAGGGAAAAGTGTTTTCGCCTCCCATTGGCGCTGGTTTGCCAGCACCCTGAGGTAGCCCAGCCTAGCACAATAAACTGCTGCTGTGATCAACCCACAGATAAGATAGGATCTGTTAGCTGACACTGCTGTAGCATGTCATGTGTTTATAGTATATACAGTATGAGCTCGCTATGCACCTTGTGATCTTAGCCACCTGTATTACATGAGCGGATGCAGTAGGGGACGTATAGCCTCTAGGCTGTTCTCCGCTGGAATGGCAAACAAGAGTACTGGTGGAGGGGTGGGGGACCTACAATTGGTGTAAGCAAAAAAGGTTTTGCAATCAACTGTGAGATCTGAAAATACATACTCTGTAATCCATGAGTGTAGTTTTAGCACGGCTTGTCAACAAATCAGGACACTTACAAAGACATGGGCATCTCAGACTACCACTAAGTGTGCAGTGTGCTGAAAGGATTTGGGGGGTTTCTACAGTAGCAAGAATCTCAGCACATTAGCAACACTTGCATACCAGGTGGAGATAGCTTTCTCTTGCTGGAGTATGTCTTGAAGGGCTGAAAATTTGAAATGGCTGGGGGAAAGTGACTCTCCCCCCTTAATAAATGTGTTACATCTCTTCACAAGGAATTGACCTTTAGCTTTTTTAGCTGACTTTTGACTTTTAGCTGCTGTTACCTCAAACCAGTGTCAGCAGCAAAGTAGAGGATTTAAAAGGTTAGCCAGGTTAAGACGTCTACAGCATTTGAAATGTGTCCCGTAAGCCAAATTAGGATGTTCAGAAACTTGACAGCCAGCACAGGATAGATTGCCTGTCATCAACTCGAACTAACAACGAGACCGCAAACTGACACACCTCCTCACTATGATCGCCTTGCCTGTGTGTGGCTTGGTTTTTGGAATAAGTCAAATGTTATGTTAGAAAACATTTACAAAGAATTGTAGGGGACAATTCCCACATTGTCCACATCCTTTGTGGTTTTCATTTCCTGGTAATCGTCTCTTATTTTAAAGCATCTCATTGTATAGCCACACGGTTATGTGTAACAAGCCAATGCATGTCTTGCCTTCATTTCACAAGCCCTCATTTCATCCTTGATGAATCCACCTCCCTATTCTTTTGTGTCTACAGGAATCTGCTTGTTTGCTTGACACAGTTGCTTTCAAATCGTTGCTTTCACTAATATTTGAGTGAGAAACCATCGCACCACTCATCGCACACTTCTCCGAGGCAGAAACTCTTCGCTCTTGAGCATTCCTGTATATGTTATGACATCAGGGACATATTTTAGTGATGCATTTTTAGGAATGGCATCCCCCCCAGGTAGGAAGACTAAAGAAGACTAAGAGTCGGTGGCCAGCGGGTTGTCAGGTGGCGGTACACGACGAGAGATGCATTTACACTTGTATCTTAGCCTGCACACTTCCTGGTTTTTTTTTTGGAAAAATTCCATCGTAGACGCAGCACGGCTTTTGAGAACTTGTTGCCAGGGAACCGGGTGGCAACAGGTCATGGAAACACCCCCTCAAGGGCTTTTTGTTCAATGAGATGCAAGTCTTCTTGCCTCGCCGGCCTGGTTGTGTCAGTGAAAGCATCTGCTAACCTTGAATTAAACGCTCCCTTGCACTCAAACTGACTTTTGAAAGGTAAAAACTTCTGCACAATATCTCAGCCTCTATATTACAGTCAGCATGCTCTTAAGAATATCATTGGTCTACATCATGGAAATGTTTGTCTCCTATCAGACACATCGAGCATCTACAGTTCTACAAAGTTGGCAACATTTCTCAACACACGACCCGGCCCTTCCTAACCTGGCAAACAGACCTAAACAGGGAACAGTTAGGGTCGTGGTACTCGCGATAATTAAATAATAATGACCAAGTCATGCGCAAATTTGAACGAGGGGAGCAGCGAGGTGCCTTTCATGTGTAATCCGACACTGGGGGCCGTGACAGCTTTCCCATTGTGTTTGTGCGGGAGAGGCCATCTGTGCCGGCAGCCATGGCTGGCTTCCTCCTTTCGGGAAGAACTCCCAGGTGTGACGGTCCCCTCTTTGAAGAGCCCCACGTGCATTGTGCCCACCTCTGGAGCTATGACCGCCGGGGACAAAGACGAGGGGCAGGACATCCAATATGATTCCACTGCACTGTCCATCTGTATGATAATGAGGAGAGGGAGCGCGATGGCAAAGGGGGCCACGGAAATTCGAGAAGTGTGGCCCAGTGACAGGTTCCGTGACCCCACCCCACCCCTACCCCTACCCCTACCCCTGCCTCCACCTCCACAGCAACCCCAACCCAACCTTCTTCCTCAGCTGAGCTGGGGGGTCAACGGAGGTCGGACGGATGGTCGGTCAATTGAGAGGGATTCGGGAATCAATACTGAATGATTCATGAGTGGCCCATCTAATTGATTGGAAGGAGGACGGTCCATCCTTCGCTGTCCTGGCCACTTGTATAACCACTGACGAGAAGTTGGAGTGTGTGTGTGTGTGTGTGTGTGTGAGCTCGGACTCAGTACGGCTATGTGTTTTCCCCTCCTCCTATTGCCTCTGTCAGTGACGGGGATTACCCAAGCTGTGATTTAGAGGCGGGCGGAGAACCCTGACTTCGTCTGATATGCCGGGCTGTGTTGTACTTATCTCCAGATCCTGGAGATATTTATGAGACGCTGCATCCTGCAGATGTAGCTGCTCTGCTGCAGCTCTCGCTGTATGTCTGGGAGCGGGTCTCTCTCTCTGTCTCTCCCTCTCCAGACTCTTCCCTTTCTGTCGAGGTCCTGGGGAGAAGGGGAGAGGAAAGAGGAAGAGAGAGGGGGAAAGAGTGGGAAAAGGATGACAGAAAGGAAAAAAAGGAAGAAAAATTTGAGGGAGACAGACAGATAAGGCTAGAGGAAAGAAGGTTGAAATAGAGAGACAGAGAGAGTGAGAGAGAAAGCAAGCTGACGATATGTAGAACAGGAGTGTGGGACGTGCATGTACCCTTTGACTCACTGAACCTTCTCTGAACCTTGAGACGGATGCAAAACTTTAAAGTGAAAAAAAAAAAAGACAAAAAAACACATGCTAAGAAAACACGCAGGGTTGGCCATTTTGAGCCAGTTGTAGGATTTCCTGGATGAGCAAATGTCGTTGCTCTTTTTTGGGGGCAGCCAAAACATGGGACATTCGATAGGACAGGCTTTTTGCAGAATCGGAGGACTTACTTGGCCAGTCTCTTGATGTCGTACACAGGATGGACATCCTCGCCCCAACAAGCCAAAGATAGCAAGGACCCATATATGGAGAACAGTGGCTCTCTTGTTGGTCTGTGAGAGTTACAATAATGTGGCATAAGCAAAGGACAAAAGGGGATATCCATTTACTCACAACAACTTGTGACACAGTATATATAAATACGAGTATGAAACCATATTGGTTATTGTGTTTAGTACAATGAATGTAAAATATAAATACAAATCACCTCTCTCATGTGCTGCCTTTTGTGTTTTGAACCAATCAGTGAGGACATTGGAGACATACTTGAATTACTGATAATGTGTTGTGAGATATGCAACCTCTTAGTTTTAATTGGTTGTTTGTGGGTGACATGAGTGTACTCAAGCAGCGGCAGTAAATCTGAACTGTAATGAATAGCTCTTGAGAAGACACTTCATAATTCAGATTTCATTTCTATTCATTTTGAGAGCATTCTAACACCTTTTTAACATCAAATGTCTTGCTGTTTTTGTCTGGGCTTTGATGTTAACATGTTTGAATGTTTAACATAGAGTTGATCATTACCATTGATTGGAAGGAAAACAATTAAATGCTAATAAATTAGCCCATTCGTCAATTAGTACAATGCAATCAATTTGTGTCCACGGCAGAATGAAAAAAAAAAACCTCCAGTATTATTGATTGTGAACAAAATTAAGGATCAATTTCAAGGTTCAGATAATCCACTTCATGCCCCTCACTCAATCAATTGATTATCTAACAAGAGAACGATGCATCAGCGTGTGCAAATATGGCAATGATTTGTCAGTGCACATTTTAGGTTAAAAAAAATTAAGAACCATTAAAGAACAAAGGGAAAACGCAGAACAAAATAACCAAAAATGCCAAAAGACGGGCGACTGAAAAACATAGAGTATCCCAGGAGTACAATTGTGTGAGGTTTGCTCCCTCATTCTCAGTGAACCCTGGCATGGCCTTTCCCAACCATTGTGTGTCAAGGTTGATACGACCCATTGTAAAAATTCCCAATTGTAAAGATAAATGCAGGGGAATGTGTGCAGCTGCTGCCTTTGGAGAGAATTCCAGGGGGAATATAACGAGGTGTGTCTCTCTAGCCTAAAACCTCACCTCACTTTTTTATCATGAATAAGGCAGCCAAGACTCCTACTATGCCTATCGAGACATGATTATATCAGTGTCAAACCCCGAGAGAGTGAGCAAAGAATTTCAGTTTTGTTTTAGAAATAGTAGAAAAACCTTACACCCTTTTTCTGTGTTCTGTTTTTTTTTTTTTTTTTTTTGCGAAGAAGTTGCAAGTAAGTGGTGCACCTGCTATTTCCCATCTCGCTGTAATCATTCTTTCAAGCATACCAGCTGAGACAAAACACACACACACGGCGACGGCGTCCATTGTCCCTGATGAGATCCACTTTGTCTGAGTAAGCTATTGGGTGGGAGGAAGCATTGCTTCCGGCGAGATAAGACCTCAGTCAGAGATAGTTGAAGGTGTGACATGACACCATACTGTCAGGTGCTTCACACCCTCATGCTATGCCTGACTGCAAATATGCACATATATAGCCTTGATTCCAAGGAACCAGTGAAGGTGTACAGTAACACCCTCTTGAACCGTGACAGGGGCTAGAAGCTGGTAATAAAAGTATGTCCTAGTGTGAACCACCCTACCTAGATTGGTGAAGCTACTAATGACTTGATACAAAAGAGCTAGCCTCCCTTGTCTTGAGGTCAGTTACAGCTCCATTACAGCAATTTACAGACTGTTATCAAATGGCGGTCACATGGACGTTTTCTCCGTATTAAAACATGAAGAGTCAGATTCCTCTGGCTTTGTGTAATGGCATTTCCTCATAGCTGCACAGAACACCAGAATGCGGGCGGTTGCTGAATAGTTTATATTTGCTTGTGTTCCCATGAGTTGGCCATTGCGAATGTGTATACATCATTACCACTCCTGTTCTAATCTTGTGGTTGTAATGAGGAGGAAGTCTTGTGTTGGTGAGTGAACTCTCTCAGACATGGGAGTGATGGTGAAAGAATTGTGGCGGCTTTGACGGAACATGTCAAATACGTCCCCACAGCCTGTAACTTTATGAGACGAAACATCAAGTCAGTGAGCAATGACATCGACCCAGGAACACCACTTAAGATGTATGCCTTTGTACCACAGTTGTACAGCAGAGAAAATGTGTGTTGTCAAAGGCGTTTGCTTGGGGGCACCACTTGGTTGATCTTTTGAGGATTATCTCATCGAATTAAAAAGGGAGAACTGCCAGAAAAGCATGTCTATACATTGCTTTCCTAAGATTGTAAATGCAAATAGCTAGCAGGTGCGTCTACATGCTCAGAGGGAAGAACACTCATAACTTACAAAAAAACAATGCACACCAACCCATTTTCTTTCTGTTAGCCTGAAGCATCAACACTGGCCTCTTTCTCCCTCATGGTAGCTGTTTTCCATGAGCACTCCTTCCGATACTTAAAGTATATCCGATAAGAAGTAGCTCCTTTGCATAAACATACTTCTTCCCAATAGTCACAGTATCGTTGTATTGTAGTGAAAGCTGCACAATACAGGAAATACATGACTCAAACTAATGCTAGCCTGAGACTAGGCAAAAGCAGAGCCTCTGCTCGTCCGTCCCCTCCATTCCCCAGTCTGGCTGGCTAATCACCTGTAGTCTTGTACTGTGACTGATATTCTGGATTATATTCTAATACTGAGCTTCTGGTTAAATAAAGGCCAGGCCTGGCTTGGACATTCGAAGTGGATAGACAGGATGTCCAGGTGGTTCAATGAGCCTGACTGACATAAGGCTTTAGGGACGAGCGTCCACATTAAGACATTTGAGATTTAAAAATTTAAAAAAAAACAAGACTTACATACTGTGGCTTGTGGTTCTGTGTGATAGCATTATTATCATTTGGACTCTCATCCCGCCCCCACACCTCAAGCCTGTGTTATGTTAACACACACTACATTGCACACTGCACATTGCACATCCACTTTTGCACTCCTGCCCTGCTTTTTGTATTGTAGTACTTATTGTGTTTGTTTAGTACTTACTGTGTTTTTATGTTTTATGTTATGTGTAGTACTTACTGTGTTTGTATGTTTTTATGTTTACTGTATGCACCTATACATCAGAACAAATTCCAGGTAGGTGTAAACCTACTTGGCAATAAATACTATTCTGATTCTGATTCTGATTCTGATACATTCAACGTTGAATATGCTGTATGAAGTTGAGGCATATATGTTTGCTACACAGACCTAGCGAGATGCTCAATTCATTCTTCACCCGAACCCTCTTTGTCTGTTCCTTCCAGCCCTAATACAGAGTGTGGTGATAGCAGCCCCATCACTACGGAAACAAGGCCCACACTTATAAGATCTCTCTGACAACATGAAGAACATTACAGACCAGAGCACTCATGCATTAGCATTAGCAACCATTAACCATTAAAGGGATGCTAAAATCCCAGCACTGATTTACATCCTGTCATCAGACACACAAAAGGGGCCAACCTTCTGTTTTATGAGTGGCATTTTTATGGGTGGATTGGATGGATAGGTTTGTGCCATCACATGTAATTATGGAGATAAGAGGTTTTGAGGATTCACCACCGCCTCTGTTTCTGCTACTTATCTCACAATCCCCCCAACAGAAACCCCTGTCATTGCTGCTTACCAGTACATATGAGCGTTCAAAGTGGGTCAAGGCGATGATTAAAGATGAAAGGGAATTGATGTTGGGGCTATACATTTATATGTGCAGGTCCTCCGAGGAAAGGCCAATGAAATATATATGAGCAAAGAAATCCACTTCACCTTTCCCTGGAGGATTCACAAATACGCCTCCCACCCCCCCACTCCACCCCCCCCCACCCCCAGCCCTTCCAACGCTCTTCCTCCGGTACTCTACTAAACACAACATCGCTCCCTGCCCCCAACCACCACCAAAACTTGCTGCCCCCTTTCATCTGCCCCCCCCCATAATCCTTTTCACCCTCCTATCCACACACACACATTCATGCACACACTCACACTCACTCTCTCTCTTTTACACAGTCTCTTTCTTTCTCTCTCTTATTACACACTTACACACACACACACACACACACACACACACAAATCTGCCTGTTAGCTGTGTGCTGCTGTGACAGCGTGTGAAATTTCCCAGTTGATGTGAGCGAGGGCCGCCGCCGCCTGCACTATCTGTGTGCTTATTTACACGGTATCTAATGACATGAAAGTTTGAATGGTGGCAGGAGTGTGCTGCAGTGTGCGGGGCAGCACAGACGAGCCCAGCCCATTTCAGCACACTGCCTGTATCTGTCATTGCCCCTAGGGTGTCTGTTGGAGGGCTCCATTCGCCCAGACACCTTCTGTGAAATGCCATGATGAGTTTGAAGAATGAAGAAATCCATGGGCTGTCGTTCTCCTTAGGCACCCCATTGTTCTGGAAATTACTGTAATGTAAAAGAATGAAATGTTTGGTGTCATCTGTGGAGTTCCAGGTGTCTGGATTGTCAGAGCTATACCTACATCTTAGACTGAGGGACTAAGTGCTGTTGCATCTTGGGCTGTTTCAGTCGTCTGGGCTGTCAGATTGTCTAAATACAGTTCAGTTTTGTTTTATCGAGGTACATCTAGTGTCTTTATTTTACAGATTGTGGCGAGGTATCTCATTTGGACAGCTCAGCATTCGAGTCGAAGGTAGTGCACGGCTGTACGGAAGAGGGCGCTCACCACTACTCAATTCCGAGAGGCCAACAGAATGAACAGGGCTGCATTCTACTACTGTTGCGTTGTAGTGGAACAATTTCGACCCAGTCGAGAGTCGGAAAAATACACGCTCAGACAGAAGACATGAAGTAGGCTACTTATTATTAAATTCAGTGTTTAAAAAAAAGGTTCTCTATTTATGACGGGCCATTATCAGGTGGTCTAGACTGTTCTTAGAAATTAGTCTTTTGTGAAAGACAACGATTTTATGCTATAAAAATGCAGCCTATGCGTTTAATAGCTAAACTTTTAACAGAGCATTAAGATTCTGACCTCTTCAATTAATCAGACAGATAATGTGTTCAAATACACCTGTAGGGCCATGAAATTTGCCAGCCTAGTAAACCTCTTGAAAAAGGTTACGGGGAAGTTAACACATAAGAGAAATAAAACACACCAATCAGTTTGAACCTGATATTATTTTATTTTTCATTTAATCAATTTTTTCAGAGGAAGAAAAAAACATATGTATATTTAATTAATTAATTTAAACGAACACCTTCAATTGTGTCTACGTCAATTCAGAGGCTAGATAAGTTTTTTGGAGACACTCCGCCTCCACTTCTGTGGTTGGCTTAGAAACGGTCTTTACCCAAATGTAAGAACACGGAGGGGTTTATGTGAGTGGTTTATTCAGCTGCCAATCACAGGGGATAACCTCAGCGTGCAGTAGCTGCGAAAGATATCAGTTGCTGTGGAGTGATCTGTCGGAGGGAGAGTGTGTTGTAGCTGGACCATCATCTTGCTAATACCACGCTTGTAAATTTTGCATGTCAGGAGCGGAGGATCCTGTCGCCGGTCAACGGCTGTTTTCCATTTTTGGCATAATATTCCGTATTCCTAATTAATCAAAGGCATGTGGAATTGTGGAAGGATTAGGAATTGGCTTTTAACAGCGTGCCTGCTGTTGACGATATGGACGAGGGTAAGAGCACTGCTGCTGTTTTCGAATATAATTTCAAATGATTTCATGATAATCAAAGTAACCTGGAGTCGAAAGTTGATGGGTGTGTGGTGTGTGATTGGTCTTACCATTTAACAAAAATGAGAAATTTCATATTAATCGATAATTGAATTACGCAGCCGTCAGTGAAAGCATGTGATCGCACAATTTGACTGTCAACGTTGAGATGTGAATTCGAAGTAGCACTCTGCTTGCTGTCATATTTGACCGAAATAATTTGGTCTTAATTTTATGCAGGAGTTTGAAGTCTAATTCAATTGCCTGGTCGTTTGCTGTCGACACTGGCAGCGGGGAACCTCAATTTCTAAGCAAGAATTAGCTGGCTAAGTGATCTCAAATTTATGAACCTAAAAACCTTGGGCTATGTACAAGGTAGCCCAACGCTCCACGGTGTGACACAAAGCACAACGTTATTAACGTTAGCTAGCAATCGACACTGATCAATCTTAGCACTGTAAATGGTTGATCAACACTTGCTAATGTCTGGTCGTTTGCCATTGGGTCTGTTTTTATTTATGCATGCCACTGATTGAAGCCTATTGTTTTAGTTGAGTAATTTTTGCTCCATTTTAATGTTATTTTTAGGTGTCCCAGTCCTCGGGCTATTTCGAGCTGCAGCTGATTACCGTACAGAATGTAAACGGTGAGTTGTTGGACGGGGAATGCTGCGATGGCTCTAGGAACTCTCAGGATCTGCGTTGTAGCCGGGACGAGTGCGATACTTACTTTACAGTCTGCTTAAAGGAGTACCAAACAGAAGTCTTGACCACTGGACAGTGCTCGTTCGGCAAAGGATCTACTGAAGTTCTCGGTGGAAATATTATTTCTTTCAAGAATGCTAAAAATAATCCAAATAAAATCAACGAGTCTGGCAAGATCACAATACCTTTTCAGTTCGCCTGGCCGGTAAGTGGTATTTCAATACTTTTGCATGTTTTAATGCAATTATTATTCTAGTCAATCATAATTTCATGAGAGAACCGGCTGTTATTGGTTATTGAGAGAGTGTGTCAGTGCACCATGCAGCTACGGTATGCAAATGGTTACTGTTGCGGTGTTTAATTTACTCTTCATACATCAACCCAGAAAAAGAGGAGCCATCTATTTTCTCGGGATGCGTATTTGTGAAAGAGGGGGCGGCGATTGAGTGGGTTTCTGTAAACCACTTCTGCAGCTATTCGAGTTGAGCGCACGTTATTTTTTCAGTAATGTATGCCAAGTCTGTAGTTAACCTAGATATAACTGATGCACATTATATGGTAACAGAAACCCGTTCGCGAGGCGAATATTTTGTGCTCGTGGTTGGAAGTGCATGTGAGGTGATGGTGACGATGCGTAATATCCCTGGAACTGTGGCTGTTGCGATCTGCTGTTGCTGTCTGTGGCGGCTCGGTGGCCCCGCATGGCTCAGCACTGATCTGACTGCGGGGGATAGCTCGTGTGTCTGTGTGTGTGAGTAAGTGACTGGTTGTGGCGATGACCATATTGTTTAATGTCTGTCGTATGTTTTGGCAGTCGTGTTGACCGCCAACAAGGAACTGACTCAGATCAGTCACAGACTAGTACACGAACGCACACGCACAGCCTCTTAAATTCTACCAGTGTGTGATATATTTATAAGGCTAATTCATGTATTAATCAGGCTCGTCCTGTGCAGTATTCCACGAACTGTTCACGTGATCAGCGCCTGTGAGCCAAGTGTGCACTTAATGCAACAAAAAGTGTCAGTGGCGTGGCTTGGGTTGATGCAGTTCATCAGATACCTGTATTACACCTGTACAATCCTCAGCTACAGTGATAGGTGAAACCTGACCCTTCGGGCTACCACTGTCTTACACAATTACACCAGCACCTCTGGAACCTTGCATGATGCCACACAGTTGAATGGATGAGTTACCAGCATCAATATCTAATGTCAGATGCAGCCCTGTGTGTTGCACGCTGACATAACAACTTTAGAAGAAAAAAACTTGTGTAGTATTGACTGTCAGAGCTGGACAGTTGCCCGGCCTTGTACTAGAGAGCTCACCTTGAGGCAGTCATCTGCAGACCGTGGGTGCTTCAGTTTAACTGCTCTCTCCTTTGATGGTTCCTGATTTACAATAATTGCAGTTGCTGGTTAATGTTTAACGAGGTTATCAAACAGTAATGCAACTTACAACTGCCCCCACAATCACCACACACACACACACACACACACACACGTACACAAACCCCCACCCTACCCCCCTCACAAATCCATCAAATTAGGCTTGTGCACCTGTCGTCGTAGCCTCTCGCTGTTTACTTTCATCAAAGCAGGATGAACGACGATAGCAGTTTTGGTGGTTGTCTGGTCAGCTTGTCGTTCTTATCATTTTGCCAGTTTCTCCCATGGCGTCACTGATACCAGTCCTCAGTTTGGTCAGTGCTTGCTTGTGTGCGTGTGTGTGTGCGCGTGTGTTTTTTGTCAGACGAATCCCCAAGATTGAGTTTCTTGTCTTGTTTGCCACGCCGGGTCGGCAGTTCCGGATGCGTCCCCTGGAAGCTAATGAAATTGCTGGTGGAATGTCTTCCGACCACCGCCCCCCCCCCTCCTCACCACCTCGCCCTCTCCATTCTCCTCCCCTACGACGTGACATCCGGACATCCGTTTGATGTGCACTCACTGTAACTGCATATGGCCTGTATTGTAAAGGGATATCTTGCACCTCTTGCTAGCCGTGGGGTGCGCGGGATAGGGGATGGAGGGAGGGGGGGGGGGGTGAAGAGAGGTTTGTCGAGGGCAAGTCTGCCACCTGTTGGAGGGCAGACTGTATTTTCTCATTTTTACCAACCCCCCCCCCCTCCTTCCTGTGCTCCCGAGGTGTCTCAAAGCAGGTCTTAACAGCGGCCCCAAGAAAGAGTGTGTGTGTGTGTGTGTGTGTGTGTGTGTGTGTGTGTGTGTGTGTGTGTGTGTGTGTGTGTGTGTGTGGGTGTGTGGGTGTGTGGGTGGTGTCTCTAAGCATGGCTTGGGGATTGCAGGCTCAAGTAGACCGGGTAAAGGGAGCCTCATGCCATCATCACCCCGGTCAGCTGTCAGTCTGAGTGGATGGGGGGGTAACTGTATCTGCTCAAAAGCCTTGTTACGGCTGACCTGTGTGTGTGTTTGCGTGTGGGTGTATGTTTTGCGTGTGGAGGCCCGTGTCCCAGTTTTCTTTTACCTAAGTGACGCAGATATGAGACGAGCGAAGCCCGCAAGACGGACATGTTTGGCTTTCTTCAGGAGCTTGGTGTGTTACATTCGCTTTGACAAGGTTTTCCATGTGTTATGTGTTCAGTACCTGGAGGACAAATACTCCTAACTTGTGTTGTAAGTGAAGTGTCCACCTTTTGTTGACAGCTGGCATTTGAACTTGACTTGAAGAGGGTGTGCCGGCGTGGAGCATATGAGGTCACTCCCCTGCGAGCCGCTGAGTGAGCCAGCGTGTTTGGAAGCAGTATTTCACGTCAGGAATGCCAGTAAGAGATGGCGAGGGCAGATTAGACGAAAATGCAGAGATCCAGTGTAGCATAACCACCAAACTGCCAGTGTCTGTCTGCTTTTGGTCTCTCTTTCCTTTTCTATCCTCCACTTCCTCTCCTCTTATCTTTTCTTTCCTCTCTATCTTCTCTTCCTGCTCCTCTCCTTTTCACTCTATTTTCTTGCTTCCCTAATGGTTTCAAAGTGACAAGAGATAGAGTTTTCTCTCTCTCTGTCTCTCTCACACACACACACACACCCACACACGTATACACTCCCTCTCTCCACCACCCACACCACTGCACTACTCTAAACGTGGTGTGAGAAAATCAGTCTGGGCGGTAGAGAGACAGCAGCTGCAGCCGTCCGTCAGGGCGAGGGGGCACAGCGCTTCAAGGCTAAGCAGCAGCGTCAGCCACACCTGATTGGGAGCTCACAAGGGCCGTTGCTAGGAGACCGTCACAGAGGCCTTTAGTAAACAATTATCTGCCGTCCTCCGTGCTCTTCCAACACACACACACACACACACACACACACACACACACACACACACACACACACACACACACACACACGGTCCCCAGCCAGCCTTCTATTGGAGCTGCACCACTACTCACCTGGGAAAGATGGGTTAAGGGTTTAGAGGGGAGGGGGACTTGGTCCATTCTCATGATTACACCATTGATTGTGTAATTAGCTGGTCTCAGCTGCCTCCTGTGCTCAGCCTCTTTCCCCAGCAAAGAGCAGTAATTGTCCAGTCTAACATTAGAACAGGTGGCCGGTGAGGGTGATTTGTGGGTGTGTGTGTGTGTTTTAGGGTGGGGGTTGTTGGATTAGAAAGGACCCTGTCATGGTGGAAGCACTCTCTGTATCTGTGGATGTTCGCTAGAGTTAGCAGCCTGTTGGCGAGGAAATTGGACGTGAAAGGAAGCTTAAAAAAAAAAAAAAAAAAAAAAAGCTTGATTTTTAATCACGGGTCTCGGGGAAACGCACCACTCCAGTTAAATGGAATAATCCATCCACAGAAGTGGGTCTCTGCTCAGAGACTGAAGGTCAAATCAAGGCCATTATGCCGCTTTAATGCAGTCAATTAAAATACGAGCTTCGCATTTGGCTAGAAATAAGCCTCAGCTCCTAGATGAATGTAGTGTACTTCACTCGGCCATTCTGGGGAATAACCACCCCTGTTTCACAGTACAATGGGACATTAATGGGCTGGAGCGATGATATCGCCGAAGCATCCTTGATCGATTTCCTTTTCCCCTGGGGGGGGGAGATTTACAGGAAGTGTGTGATCAGGGAGAATCTGTAGGTCGATTTGTGGTTTTCTTTCTCTGTCTGGCTCTCTCTCTCTGTCTCACTCTGGCTCTGCCTTGCTTTCTGATGTGAACAAAATAGCTTTTTGTCTGTCACCTCAATAAACATTTTCTCTCTTATGACTGGGGGGGGGGGGGGGGCTGAAGTGGGAAGGAAGGCCAGTTAAAGGCTGCATTTTCTCCCTCTACACCATCAACTCCCTCCACCCCTCCAACCACCACGGCGGCGGCGGCAGTCATGTGGGGGTTATTTTTAGGAGCTGAGAGACTGGGCCAATTAGAAGGCGATGGGCCCCGGGCATTTTTCTCTTAATACATATATAACACAATCTACTAGGGCTGGCTGCTGCCCCACCCTCCACCCTTAGCTGCATCATTCAAGTCGGATGTTTCTCGTCCTCTTCCCCTGTCCCAGTCGACCAGTCCTGAGGGACAGATGGAGGGACGGAGTTACTCAGCAGGTTGTCCCTCCTTGCCTTTATTCCTTTTCTCTTTTCTCTTTTCTCTTTTCTCTTTTCTCCTAACCTGCAGCTGCCAGGAAGTTGGACTGTCCTCCCAGTCCTCTTCCTCTGCCCTGTGCATGGTTTCTTTAAGGCATCGGCTGAGTGGTTTCGATTTAGACAAGGTGGGCGTGTTTTTATTATCATTACTTGGAACACGAGTATGAAGTCCATACATTTTTTTTTTTATGGAAACCACCAGCATGTGGTTTTATGCAGTCACAAAGAGGTCGTTGAGATAGAGTACATTAACCGAATGGCCAGGAAAGACTTTAGTTGGGTTGAATGTTTGTTTGTTTTGTGGTTGTTGTGTGGAGATTGTGTCATGTTGTTCTAAGCCACTGTGAACTCAAGCAAGCACATAGGACCTGGGACAAAAGATGCTCCTTAAGTGTGTGTGTGTGTGTGTGTGTGTGTGTGTGTGTGTGTGTGTGTGTGTGTGTGTGTGTGTGTGTGTGTGTGTGTGTGTGTGTGTGTGTGTGTGTGTGGGGTGTGGGGGGGGGGGGGGGGTTCCATTCTTCTCCACCAGGAGTAAAGGATGAACATTTGCCCACTGGGGCGTCAAAGAGAGAAGTGCTCCCATTAGGTTAAATGCACTGGGCCACTGGTGATGGACATAATTGTATTGGGTGATTTATAATTGACTTGCTGTCTCCCTGGAGGGAATGGGGGTGGGGGGGGTTGGGATTAGGTTAGCGATTGGCTGGCTCCTTTCAGAGGGCCAGCATGGATGTTGGTGGGCCAGGCCCCTGTGGTGTTTCTTTAATAAGACTAAAAGCAGAGTGGAGGATGAGGGGACCGGTGGAGTAGAAAACCAGTGAGGAAGGAGGAGTGTGGGAGCCGGTCATGAGGTGCTGGGAGGTCCACTTCGTTTGAAGGGGCTTTTTTGAGGTAACTCAACCGTGTCAGGGCTTCGTCCTTGGCGGAAGCATCCTCAACACTCCCAAAAACCTCCTCCTCCTCCACCACCACCTCTCCCACCTGGCTGTCATGGTGGGAGAAGTCCCATATTCCGTGTTTCGCTCTGACAGTTTCATTCCTCTCTGGCTGTTAATCCTAGAGGTGCAAGGGAAGGACCTGATTGCATTGTCACAGTCCCCTTTATTTGTGTCTTGTTTGTTTGTTTGTTTATTTATTTATTTGTGTGTGTGTGTGTGTGTGTGTGTCCTTCACTAATGCCTACCGTGCTCGCCCACCGGGGCTTAAATGAAATGAGTGCAGGTGCAGCTGTAATTAAAGTGCATTACGGCCTGCCTAGCGTAATTCCCTCTCGACTCCTGAACCTGTTTGAAATGGTAATGGGGCACAGCTTGTGGCTGCCGCCGCTGTTGCTGCTCCTGCTGCTGCGATTGCCGCCGCTGGCCTCTGCTGCTTGGGAAGCCTGTTGTGGGAGGGGCAGGGGGATGGGGGTGGGGATATGGGGCACAGAGAGACTGAGGGCAGCATGTCAGGCCAAATAGATGGGGATTGTCGCGGTCTTGATGGTGGGTCTGGTAGGCCGTGTGGCAGGAGCCTAGGTTGTGACGTGGCTGTGTTGAATAACCGAAAAGAGTGTGGTGGTAAGGCCTTGGTTGGTATGGTTGCACTTTTCACGTCCACAGATACTAACGTAATCGTGTTTAGTAATAGTTTCTTTCTCCCTTTGTTTTCTAAAGGCTACCAGCTTGGCGTCTGGTTGTGATATGCTCACCAGTCCAGTAAGTTGGGGCTGTTATGTAGGCCTGTGTTCATCACAATAATTCCATCTTGTTCCATTTATATGAACTTGATATGCCTCGCTCAAATGTGGGATAAAGAATTAGAGTGTGTGTGTGTGTGTGTGTGTGTGTGTGTGTGTGTGTGTGTGTGTGTGTGTGTGTGTGTGTGTGTGTGTGGAGCTGATGTAGGCTGGCTCCTCTGGGAAGCCCAGTGTGCCCACCTTGCAGGGGAGGCGGTAGGCAGGGAAGAGCGAGAGAGATGGAGAGGGAGGGAGAGCTGCTGGGCGAAGGCCTGCCTTTCATGTGAGTGCGTGGTGCCCCTGCCTCTCCCCTGCAGCCTTCACTGTGCCCTTCTCCACCCTCCAGTGAGTGGGCTAACCATGTGCTCCAAGAGCCTGCTGCCTTTCTTTTCCCGGACGCTGTTTGGTTCTCTGCAAGCTATTCAGTTTTGATAGTCCTGTTTTTATCCCGTCCTAGCTATTTCCTCTAGCTCTAGTCCCATTTTTTTAGTCCGTCTTACTTACGAGCTTAAAATTGGGACATTGTTTGACTTGGATGGGGTGTTGCACTTCTAACAGGAGTTCAGATGTGAGTTACGGAAAGGCTTCCTCTGTGTGAAGACAGTCTCTGTCTAATATGACCACTCTTTCTCTATCCCTGTTCTCTCTCTCTCTCTGTGTCTCTCTCTCTCTGTGTGTCTCTCTCTCTCTCTCTCAGTGCATTAGGTTGTGCTAATTCAGCTCTGTGCAATTGTTATACTAATGTGTGCGTTTGGCATACATGGCAAGGTGTGCGCAGTCAGACCTCATCGCTTTAATTGGTAGCCGTAGGGGAGGGGTTTGTTGTATTGTCAGGGCCTCGTTAATGACTTTCGTTGGCATAGCAGCAGAATGCTAAATGGGCCGTGTGTGTGCATACACGGCGACGGCGGCATGCTGGCCAAGCGGTTGGTGTTAAAGCACCACTCAGGCGCATCTCTTGGCTTTATAGTGCACCTGTGACTGCTCCTGCCTGCCAGCCAGCCCCACCCCACCCCCCTGTTTCCCAGCATTCATTCTTACCTCTCTACTGTTGTCACTTTACGTGTCATAACTGCCCCTTTTGTGATCAGTTAGCTCTTTTTCAATAGCTGTTTTTTTTCCAGAAGCAAAAGAGCTCCACGTTCAGCATGTGGTGCTGTTGTTTTCTCTCCTTTCTTTCTTTTTTTTCTCTCTTTCTTGCAGCACATATATTCTTCCTTGAAAACCCAAACCCTTGATCCTGGGGTAAAAGAGAGAGAGGGAGGAAGGGAGGCGCCCTCCACTTGGAATATCACTTACCAGCTTGGGGCCTCGAAGAGCACGTCGGCCTTGGTGTCTTCTCTTACCTCCCAACTCGACAATGCTCCTTAACAAAGCTATTGTCCGCCTTTGTGCCATGAAAAGCTTTGGCAAGGGCAAAAAAAAAGGGCAATTGTGGCAGTCGAAACAAGAGTCCCATCAAATGTCCTTGTTTGCAGAGAGGTCACATGCTTAAGGGGACTTGAGGGGGGGAAGCTGTTGTGAGAAGGGTTTCCAATGACCAAACGCTCCCAATCGACACCGACAAGACAACCTGCTTTGGATCAAGGAAGGTTTTCTTTGGTTGTGGTTTATTGGGTGTGTTTTGTTGGTTGGTTTCTCTCCCCCCCCCGCCCCCCCTCAATCTGATTTCCTTCTTCTTTTCCTCCTTCCTCTTTTTCTGGGCTTTGCCCCCGAGGGATGATCGCAGGGATGGTGTTGTCAGTGGGGGGGTGGGGTGGGGTGGGGTGGGGTGGGGTGGGGTGTCTTGGGAAGACCTGGAGGAACAAAAGCAAAACGTTGCCTTTGAGTCATCCAAGCTGATGAGAAAAGGTTTCTCACAGGCCCTGTGATGGGGGCGATTTAACTAAGCCTGACACCGTCCACTGCACAACCAGTCCCCTCACCCCACCCCACAAACACACACTCACACACTGATACACTCACACACACACCAACACACTTAATCCGGGTGGGGCTAGTCCGAGAGCAAATGTCACCACTCTTTCCCAGTGGTTCTCATAGAGCCGACCCTTGCCATTCTTTTTTTTTTCTGTTTTTCACCCGTTTATCTTTGATGTCACCTCATCTGACCCTCGACACTCTTACTCCCCCCCACCCCTCCTGCCATTACCATGCCTAAAGACACAGTCTCTGTTGTTTCCCCCACTGAAATTGGATGTAGCATTCGTAGGTCCGTCTCTTTCTTTTACAGAGAGCTGAAAGCCCAAAGGTTCAAGTGAGCCATCAAGAGATGCCCCCCCGCCCCTGACACACACACACACACACACACACACACACACACACACACAGACACACAGACAAAAGGCCCAGATGTGTTCAGAGGGGAATTCCTGGGTGCGTCCGTAGCTTGTCATGCTCGCAGTAGCAGCGAAAGGGTAGCTCTGCCACTCCGGAAGATGGATGTTTGGGGCGACCTGTCCGCCCTCCTGCAAAGGCGTCTGTGTGGACATCTTGGTGCCCGTGGGAGGACAGGATTGTCCCGAGCGTTTGGGTGATTGATTGCGAGGTTCCCCTTTTACTCCTGTTGTGGAAAGACAGGGGGGCGTCCTGTTACCCCCAAAAACTCACAACCCTCTGGCCTTTTCGGGGGGCAAGCTCCTGTCTCGGCGTGGCTTGAGGCCAAGTCTAGACTCCAGTGACAGGCACCAGCCCCTTGTTATGCGGCTCGTCTAGCGCAGCGAAGGACCACTGAGAACAAGAAGACTCATTAGCCACGATCAGGGCTCTGCCTCTGCCATCCCTGGGGAGAACATGGAATGCCAGATTCGTCTTGTTGACCGCTTGATGGGATCCGAGCCCCATAAATCTACTCCGCTAAAGGAGATGGGCGGTTCTTACCCGTTAAAGTGTTAAATTAACCAGTTTGCCGTCCCAGAGGAGGCCTGTGCCCATGCATGGATACGTGGCTGAATAGAACTGGAATTGCTTTGACCTCTCCGACTGCTGTTATCCAGGCTAAATATCATTAGGGGGGAATTCTGTCCCTGCTTAATTGAATGTCTCAAGCCAAGTCTTCATCCTCAGTGACACCAAATTCGTAGGCTTCACCCTCACACTGGTTGCCGTTGTAGTTAAAAATTCACTCCAGGGTGTGTGTGTGTGTGTGTGTGTGTGTGTGTGTGTGTGTGTGTGTGTGTGTGTGTGTGTGTGTGTGTGTGTGTGTGTGTGTGTGTGTGTGTGTGTGTGTGTGTGTCTGCTTTGCTCCGTCACTGACATATTTTGCCCTGCTGACTAATGACTGGGGAACAGCCTCATCTCATTCCTGCTTGGCAGCACAAAAAAGCCCTTCAGACGGCCATAATTGGGCCAGTGGTGTCACACATTTGGCTGTAATTGAAGGTTGTATTCGGCGTCCTTGAGCATCCTTCTTCGTCCCCTCCCCTCCCGCCCTCTCGCCTAGCACCTCCCCCCCCCAACCCCCCTCGCCGGTGCCGTCCACCGTCTCCCTCCTCGCAGTCAGAATCGGCCTGTCCTGCTCAGCCACAGAGTACCCAGAAAGCCGGGATTGACATCCCAGATTAATAAAGATTACATGTGGCGATTACTGGATGCCACAGGATGGATGCATGAGCGGCCTGCTCTCTCAAGGGCAATAAATCAGTGGCCGTCACTGGGATCAGCAGCACTGTGCTAGGCTGGGCTGGCAAGCCAGTCAGGGTTATTATGGTCTGGTGTGTGTGTGTGTGCAGTGTGGTGTCCGTGGTAAGGCTGCCGTCACCGAGGATGGCACTGGAGAGCGACTGATGGGCAGACATGGGGATTGAGTTGGCCGCTTACAGCTTGGCTCCTCTTGCGTCTTTTGAATGTTTCTTCGCTCTCCCTTTTTTCCCTGCACAGTGAAGGGAGGGAGGGGGAAAACAGAGGCCTTTTCAGACTCTTCCTAATGAACACGTGCATTGTTTTTCTCGAAAGCGGCATCGCCTTAATGGCCTGCTCTTGGCCGTGGCCTCCTCCACGAGGTCCGTGCGTGCTGCTCCTTGGCCGCGTGAGCAGACCTGATTTTGTGGGCCTCACCTCGACTGAGCCGGGAAAAGGGGAAGGAATTTGCCCTGCAGGTCAGCAAGGGGAAGTGTGTCTCTTTCCTGTTGAGCTATGCTCTCTTCTGAAGGAGAGACCAGGAAATGGACTCCCCTCTTGTTGTCAACAGCCAAGGATTGTTAAAGAAAAATGAGCAAGGTGCATTTTATCTTTTTTTTTTTTTTTTTTTTAATACTTACTTGCCCTCAGTTTTACCATCATGTACGTTATTTTCCTTCTCTCTCTCTCTCTGTCTCTCTCTGTCTCTCAGAATTTTAGTATCAGTTGAGTATCTGCGTATCTCTCTGTCTCCCTGTGTTCCTGTGAATGCAGTCTGGTATTGTGAGAGGTGGCCGATAGGGTGAAGAGGGGCCTGATAAGACGTGTGAAAGCTCTCAGACCGTGGTGCGTGGTGTGCTCTCTGGGTCAGAGCGACCTTCTCATGGGTCGCCAGGGCGAGAAGCCCTCTTGAGCCGTTACCTAGTCCAGCGACTAGCTTGTGTAACGCTCCAAATTCAGTTGAGGATGACTTTTGTTACCATAACAACCTAACAACCTATGTTAACTTTAGGTCACAGGCTAGTTTTGCTAGCGACTGGCAACCACAAATACGAACGCTTTTGCCACACATCCATTTTGAATGTAATTACAAAACTAGCATGTTACTGGAGTAAAAAATCAACAACACCATCATTTCAACAACACTTTCGAAGAGGTGGTTTACTATTTATTTGTCGTTGTTGTTGGTGGTTTTGAGTTGAGCAAGGTCATTGTGCAAGCTTGTCTTTTAGGTGAGTTTAGGAGCGGGGTCTTTTGAAGCGGTTCCCAGCCGCATTGATTAGAGGGTCCCCAGGGTCAGTCATAGACCTCTCCAGGACTCCTCTAATTTAGGCTCTACCCTGCAATCCCCTCACCCCTCCCCTTTCCACCCTTTACCGTGGGAACCTGCACCTGTGGCTCCCTTTTAGTCTCCGCCCCCCCAAGCACCTCCCACCATCTGCGGTGAATGACGGGCAGCTTGGCTTTTCCCGCCTCCTCTGTCTCCTGTTCTAATTTCAGTGACTGTCAAAGAAACTGCACTCTGACAAAGGCAGCAGTGGAGTTATAAAGATGTTTTGGGACTGTGCTTTATTTTACATTGTGAGTAATGATTGATTCGTTGATACTTCAGACAGGATTTATTTGTGTGTGTGTGTGTGTGTGTGTGTGTGTGTGTGTGTGTGTGTGTGTGTGTGTGTGTGTGTGTGTGTGAGAGGGAGACAGTATGTGAGTGATGGTTGGGTGGTGATGGTATGGGGGGGGTGAGAGGTCGCTCAGGGTGATGCTGTGATTGATGGCTGACCAGCACCTCAGTAGAGCAGAGCTGAGCCCGTGCCAAGTGGGTTGTTTGTTTACAGGTTGCCAGCCGAGGTTTATAAATATCGCCGTTATCAGGCCCCCCCAAGCCTTGCACACGATAAAGCAGCGGGACACCTAGAGGCCGGTCTCCTGAAACGCCTCCGATGAACCCCCACACCTCCACTGCTCGTGTGTGTGTGTGTGTGCGCGCTCGCGCTCTATCTTGAGATAATTTTGCTAAAATATGCTTGATCAGTGATGCGTGTTCCAATCTCAAAGCCACACGGAGAGACTGTTTGCTTATGATGTGGGACTTTTTGCACCACACACACACACACACACACACACACGCACGCGTCTGTTATGAGTGTGTGGCATTCTCACACTACTGTGCTATTGGAATGTTCCTGGAGAGCAGAGAGTGCTGCAGTGCTGGTGTGTGTCCCTGCGGGAGGTGTGTGTGTGCGTGTGTGTGCGCGTGTGTGTGCGTGCGTGTGCGTGTGTGTGTGTGTGTATATATGGGGGGGCGGGCGGTTGGGGTAAGATGGGATAGGATGGAGGCCTTTGTTCACTGGTCACCTCCCCCATTCCCTTTGTCCTCCATTTCCAGCCATTTGGGCAGCTGTCACATAATCCAGCTAATCAGTGACAGGGTGTGTGGGAACAAGACAACCGTCCTCGCGCTACTGTCTCTCTCAAACACACACACACACACACACACACACACACACACAGGCTT
>NC_045166.1:10786277-10792353 GCF_900700415.2 Clupea harengus
GACGGAGGGATGAGCTCAGCGGCCCCCCCCACAGTCTGCTGTGCAGCTCCACACTCTCACACACACACACACACACACACACACACACACACACACACCACCAGCCGTCCTGCCTGCCTTCTCTGTCAGGGGCTAGGGAATGGCTCTTGGCTGATTGGCTGCTACTAGCGTCAGAGGAAGAGGGGGCAGGGGGCTGATGAGATGAACCAGCCATAACACAATTGAACTGTAGTCTGAGGGGAAGCCCCAAGCGTTACAGGTACCCTGGGAGGTCGCTATGGGGTAGGTGGATGCGTGTTGGGCAGGGGTGGTGGGGGGGTGATTAGGGGTCTAACAGACCAAGCATTGGGGGGGGGTAATAGGGAGGATTGAATGTGGTGGGGACCGATTGGTGGTTTGCGTGGCGCCACCGGAACCGCAGCTGCATCCTGTTTTCCCGCCACTGGTCCGTCCGCCGCAGCCCACCGCCTTTTGTCTCGTTTGAGGAATTGTCGGGAGGAAGGGGGTCAGTGGAGGAATGTATCGTATGCAAGTCTGAGATGGAGAGAGAGAGAGAGAGAGAGGGAAGGAAGAGAGATGGAGAGTGTGGGTGAAGAAGAGGAGTTAGAGAGGTAAAGAGAACGAGAGAGAGAAGGGAAGATGGAGATGAGAGAGAGAGAGAGAGAGAGAGAGAGAGAGAGAGAGAGAGAGAGAGAGAGAGAGAGAGAGAGAGAGAGAGAGAGAGAGAGAGAGAGAGAGAGAGAGAGAGAGAGAGAGAGAGAGAGAGAGAGAGAGAGAGAGAGAGAGAGAGATTTTAGTTGGGCCAGCGTAGGTCTAGAATGTACGCTTAAAATGGCTGCTAAGCAGGTGCCCCCCACTCCCATGAAGTTACAGAAGTATTTGGTGCAGAACAGCTGATCAGTAATTGAGTGCTTCATCTTGGCCTGGAAGGCGGGAAGAAAGGAAAGGTGGGGGTTGGGATGGAGCTACTGAGGGAGAGATTGAGATGGAGAGAAGAAGAGACGTAAACAGCCGAATGACATGGGAAAGTCCCTAGTGACCTCTGACCTTATTTGAGGTTCCTAAACTGAGCTCTGTCAAGGACACAAGGACGTGGGATACACCGCTTGCCGAGGCTTTCTACATGCCATATGTGTGTCATTGCCAAGTCCCTACCTGAAATATATCTTAAAAGAGCCAGTGGGTCGTTTAAACTGGGTTTAAGGAGGCAGAAGTCGTTATGCAAATGCCACAACCACCCAAAATACAACCGACATGTTAGACGTTGCCTATTCCCGAAGTTTTTTTTGTTTTGTTTTGTTTTTAACTGGGAAAGGCGGCTCGTCGTCAACATTTCCCCCTCGGCTCTCCGCGCGTTCCCAGGCCGTGAGACGCAGAGCTCTCCTCACGGGATTCCGAGTTTGGGAGGTGGGAAGACAAAGGCTCTGTTTGTTTGTGTCCCGGCTGAAGGTGAATTCCTACGGAGCAGACTCCAGAGCTCCAGACTCCAGCGCTCCAGACTCCTGCTCCGCTTCCACTCCTGCTCCGAGGCGCCCCGGCTCAATTCTCCAAGAGGGGCTCCGTGAGAGCGCTCTGATCTCCAGCATTTACTTCCACAAAAAATATATTTATTTAAAAATCACAATTCTTAACATTAATTAACTAAAGGCTCAGTGAGAACTAAAAACATTTGTAGGGATGGATTTATTTGTTTGTTTACCAGTAAGCATTTGTAAGGAAGTTTTAAAACATCTAATATTAAGATGAGTAGAATCAAGAGTACTTTCAAGGCATCACTATATGAAATCGGCAACTAAATATCGCTTGTAATATCGAATCGAGAAATCTCCGGCAATTTGCATCCATGCTTCCTCTCCATCTCATGACCCTCGATTACAGCATCCAAGAGAGGTCGAGCAGACAGTCTGGTCCTTTTGGCTCCAGTGTATGCATTCTCTCACACACCGAGCAGAAGGCAGCAGCAGTGTTTTGGCGAGCCAGTTTGCTGAAACGTTATTGAGACTTTGGGAGCAGTGCTCGGTGAGCCTGTGTGCTGAGACGTTATTGAGATCTCAGGAGCTGTCACTGCGCTCCCCATAGATCAACACGGGTCACGATGGTTGGAGCAGCTCATGTGACACACGGTGCAAGGTTGATGCCAAAGGGCATGACCCGAAACACACGTGACGCTGTGTGTGGATTCTTCATGCCTCAAACATGCAGCATTCCCACCTCCAAATAGGGTGTGTGTGTGTGTGTGTGTGTGTGTGTGTGTGTGTGTGTGTGTGTGTGTGTGTGTGTGTGTGTGTGATGAATTGCGTATCTGACGTCTTCAGTGAGGAGTATGTTCTCAGTACTGAGGTGATATTTGTGTCTTTTCTAGACGAAGTTCTGGCTGATGTTTTGCCAGGCGCAAGAATGGTACTGTGTATGAGCATGAGGTGGTTTGTGTGCGGTTGTGTACATGCGTTCACACATTTGCGTGTCCGTGTTTGTCTGTCAGGGACAGAGAGAGAGAAAGAGTGAGTGTGAGTGTGTGTGTGTGTGTGTGTGTGTGTGTGTGTGTGTGTGTGTGTGTGTGTGTGTGAGTGTGGGAGAGAGGGGAAAAAAACAAAAGAAAGAGCGTATATGAGGGAGAGTCTTTGTACATATGAGTGTGTGTGTATCAGAGAGAGAGAGAGAGAGAGAGAGTGTGTGAGGGAGAGAGAGTGTGTGAGGGAGAGAGAGTGTGTGAGGGAGAGAGAGTGTGTGAGGGAGAGAGAGTGTGTGAGGGAGAGAGTGTGTGAGGGAGAGAGTGTGTGAGGGAGAGAGTATGTGTGTTCGCGATGGGGCCCCCAGGCCTCAGGAAAGGGCCCGCAGCATTGTGTTTCCCCGGCAGGAAGGGCTCTGGACGGCAGGCTGTTTGGACACGGAGCAGAGTGGCCCAGCGAGCCCGGCCCTATTGTTCTTTATCTGGAGCGCCAGTGCTATTTCTGTTATTGTTGCTTAATACGTCTGACATTGTCAGTAGACGGGGAGGAAGGTGTGTGTGTGTGTGTGTGTGTGTGTGTGTGAAAGTAAGTGATTGTGTGGGTGTGTTGACGAGGTTGTGTTTCTATGCATCACTTTTGTTGTTTATATATTTAGCCTGTGTGTTTGTGTTGAGGAGGTAGGGGGTCTGGTCTGTGCATACATGCATGCATGCATGTTTTTTCGTGCTTTGCATTTGATTAATGTGTGAGTGCAGGAAATTATTTGTTTATGTTGTGCATTTGCTCTGTGTGCGTGTGTGTGTGCGTGTGTGCGTGTGTGTGACAAAAGTCGAAGCAGTGGAACGGAGGAAACCACAGGCCTCCCGTTTCCAGCGACGACGATTGTTTGCCGTCTGCGATCCCACTGCGATAAAGATTGCTTTCTTTCTGGGGAGCAGGCAGAGCCTTGGGAACGGGGGAATCGCTATTGCGAGCGTTAGCGCACGCCGCGCTGTTTGGACGCTAGCGGGCAGAGCACCAGTCACCCGCCTCCGCCTCTGTGGGTGTGGAAAACGTGGGCTGCATGACAACCGGGGGAGGTGTGTGTGTGTGTGTGTGTGTGTGTGTGTGTGTGTGTGTGTGTGTGTGTGTGTGTGTGTGTGTGTGTGTGTGTGTGTGTGTGTGTGTGTGTGTGTGTGTGTGTGTGTGTGTGTGTGTTTTTGAGAGTCCTTCAAGGGCTAACTAGACAGCAGCGCAGTTGCTCATGCTGAAAGTCGGGCAGCAGGCTGCTTTGGAATGGGAAGACTGTCTGAAGCGTGCTCTGCCCATCTCTCCCCAGCAACAGTTCTCCTTCAGATACACACACACACACACACACACTTGCACTCACATAGTTTCTCTCTCACACACACATGGTCACAAGAACTCAAATGCACGCTCTGTCAAACATGAGCTAATGCACACTCAGAAACTGACACATACTCACTCACACTCTCACTCTCTCTCTCTCTCTCTCTCTCTCTCTCTCTCTCTCTCTCTCTCTCTCTCTCTCTGTCTGTGTGAGTGTTTCTATCAAACACATGCTCACACCCATTCTCTCTCAAACACTCTCAGACACACACTAACAACACATACACACACATACTCACAGAGAAAAGCACACACACACACATTGGCATGCACACAGTGGCCTCCTCCTTCTGCGTTGATGGCTCTGAGTCCGGCCACATCAGATGGCAGAGGTCATAACAGCCTGTAGCATTTAAGGTTTGTTTCTTTGTTTATTTATGCACTGTTTTATTTTTTGGTTAGTTATATATTTGTTTGCTTCACTTCTTTCAGCTTTTAGGGTAGGCAGCGGCAGTCCTGACAGACACAGGCGTTGGTTTTCCCACCCTGTGTTTTCAGTTCCAGGGAGCAGGCTCCGCTGCTAGTGCTGCTGTTACTGGGCAGCAGTTGCCGTGGTGTTTTGTCCCAGTCTAGACCAGACCGGGCCAGGGCCCTGGAAGTCCCTCGTGGGGCACAGCTCTCATCTCTATTGTGGCGGCACCAGAGAGGGAAAGTGAGACACGGAGTGGGAGGAAGCAGGAAGCAGAGACCTTGTAGGAAAGGGGGCCCTGTGTTGCGCTAGCAACCCTGAGGTTTATGGGTTTTAGGCGATATCAGTTCAGCTTCACGTGGTGGTCTGCACATGCTCTTTGTTCCTGCGTGTGGGTGGGTGGGTATTTGACTGTCAGTCAGTGGGATAGTATTGTTTACTTGTTAATGAGTTGGGCCATGTTTGCTTGGTTACTCGCAGTGTTCATCCACTGTTGTATTTCGATCACTTGTCACGTAATGCTTTGTTGTGGATGTTTGTGTTCCAGTGACTTAACCAGTCCGTAAATGTCCTTGGATCATTTTGCTTTGAGGGTCTACCACAGAAAAAACTTGTAACCCCATACACTTGCCTTAATGTGTCCCCACAAACACTTTCCTTCGGAGGGTTTCCTCCTCACAAGGTCATCCGCAGGTCAGCGGTCAACCACCCTGCTTCCACCCACGCCTTCACAGCCACCCATAAACAGCCACCCACCCACCTATACAACCCAGGAGAAGCAGATTATGAGCCAACTATTTATATCTGAGAGTCGTCCAGACATGTCTGAATGAACAAGACCACTGTGATGGATGGTCGAGATTAATGGCAATAGATTAATGCACTGTACTATGGGACCTATGTAATGCCCTTAGCTAGCAGCTTTTAGCACAAACGTGCCCATTTGGTTTGCTGCTGTAAATGCATCATTGGCCCAAAATGCTAATATCTCTCCCCCCCCCCCTTCCCTCCCTCTTCACTGTCCTCCATACAAGACCACAGTTATGTATAATAGATTGATGCACATAGATAGGCCCCACTTGCCCACATGTCTTCCTCTCATCTCCCCATCCCTCTGCTATGTTTACTACTGTACTATACTATTCAACAACAATACCGTCCTACATTAGCACTTGGCTAACAACAACTCACCGTCATGGGCTAGCGCTTTTTAGCACCCTTTTGCACGTCATGCTTGATAATCAATGGATGATTGGTCTGTTCTCTTGCCAATCCCCAATCTTTCATGTTGAATGGGGATTGGCTAAACAATTGTCGCTGTTGGCTACCAATTATCAGGGCATTGTCGCCACCGTCCGAACTTTATGTCGCGAGGAATTGGACGGGCTGTGTTCTAAACGTCCCTCCCTCCCTCCCTGCAGACGGGCCTCAGGAGGAGTCGCTGATCGAGCGGAGCATCCACACGGGCATGATGAACCCCGGCGAGGCCTGGCAGACGGTGCCGTACCCGGGGCCCACCGCCCTGCTGGAGTACCGCATCCGCGTGCGCTGCGACGAGAACTACTACGGCAGCAAGTGCAACAAGCAGTGCCGCCCGCGCGACGACTACTTCGGACACTACCGCTGCGAGCCCTCGGGGAACCGTGTCTGTCTGGACGGGTGGATGGGACCCGACTGCAAGACCGGTAAGAGCGTCCAGAAAATGTTATATTTTGTGTGTGTATATAAAACACACACACACACACACACACACAATCATCATTGTATATATTCTGATTGGAATTGAGTACTGTGTGCCAAATTGTAAGCCTAATAGTGTATTATAAAC
>NC_045166.1:10792980-10795480 GCF_900700415.2 Clupea harengus
TACAGTTGGTATGGGCTCCACCCCTCCCTCCATCTCTCCCATTAGGAAGGCTCAGATAAAGGGGAGGCTTGATGTGGCGACTGAGCTGAAATGGGCCTTTTCAAGTGGCGCCCCCGTCATAGAAGCCAAATAGGAGGTGACACAGGAATGCACTGGGCCGCAGGAGAACCATTCCTCCCAAAGGTTTCTCACAGGTCAATGGAACGCTGTAGAACTGCTAGTAGAAGTCAGTAGAACTCTCATGTTCTAACTCTATTGATCTAAGCTAAGTTCTAAGAGTGTTACTGCTCAAGACTCCACACAAAACAGTCGGCTGTACGGTCCAATACAGTAAATACACATAGGTCCCTCCACTGGTGGTGATTCTTGAGTGTGTGTTGCTGTTTGAAAAGACAAGTGTGAATAGGCCCCAACGTGCTCAAAGCTTCAACGCATCTTGTGTGGGTAGAAAAGGTTCTTGGTTCCTTTTAAAGTGTTCCCTGATACTAGAAACAGAATGACTATCAAAGAACTCAGTTGATGAGGGAATTCAAAGCAGTGCCATGAAGCTTTCCCCTGGGGAGATGAGATGAGCTACAGAGTGCTTAAATGTTCTTGACTGCATCCATTTCCTCTTAAGAGTGTAGGTGTTGGAGCCATGTAATATTCTTGTACTTCTGTTGCGCTCTCAGCCATTATTTCCCCTTGTCCTGCTGTGTTGGCGGCGGTGTTGGGCTTGCCCTCATGCATTAGCACACTGCATTGGCACTCTGATGCATCCGCTGCATACTCCAAGCCTACGCGCTCTCGTGCGCTACTAGTAGTGCGGTAGCTAGGCAACGCACCGGGCTGAGGGGGCACTTACAGTAAGTGTAAATATACTCCGTGATCGCCCTGCGGTAAGCTTGTGGAGAGAGACACTGGAAAAGAGATCTGGAGGGCCAAGGGGGGGGGGGGGGGCACTTGGGGGTATTTTTGAGACCTCCCTGGGCCTCTTGTAAGGAAATTTGGATGGATGCCCTATGCAGAAAGTGCCAGGTACAAGCAATAATAATAATAGTAGTAGTAGTAGTAATAGTAGTAGTGGTAATAATGACAGTGGAGGCCATTTACAGCATGGAGTACTCTATGTTGTATTAGAATAGAATAGACTTTATTTGTCATTGTGCATTGGATACACAACTAAATTTGTTTGTGCAACCACTAAAAAAAGTGCAGTTGTGCTGGGTGGAGGGTATGAGGGTTGTGTGATTGTTTAGTTCTGTGATGGCCCTGGGGATGAAACTGTTCTGCAGTCTGGAGGTGCGGGCTGTAGTGGCCCGGTAGCGCCTGCCAGAGGGTAGCAGGGTGAAGAGATGGTTTGCGGGGTGAGTCTCATCCTTCAAAATGCCACATGCTCGGCGGAGGCAGCGTGTCCTAAAGATGTCGTCCAGAAAGTCCAATTATTCTCTCCGCAGACCTTATGACCTGACTGAGGGATTTCCTGTCCTTGTCTGTGCAGTTGACATACCATGCAGTGATACAGTATGTGAGGACACTTTCAATGCAACAGTGGTAAAAAGACTTAAGCAGCTCGGAAGACAGGTTGTTTCTCTTCAGTATTCTCAAGAAGTAGAGCCGCTGCTGTGCTTTCTTGACTGTGGCGGTTGTGTTACTCACCCATTTCAGGTCCTCTGAGAGCATAACCCCCAGGAACTTAAAGCAGGAGGTCCTCTCCACTTCCTCACCATTGATGATGAGGGTTTGCCTTTTGCCGTCTGAAGTCAACTATGATTTCTTTTGTCTTTTTGACATTCAGGGTCAGGTTGTTTTGCTTACACCATCCTGTCAGTCTGTCAACTTCGTCTCTGTAGGCACTTTCATTTCCGTTGGTGATTTGTCCCACCACAGTCGTGTAATCTGCAAATTTGATTACTGTATTTGAAGTATGGGTGTTGGTGCAGTCATATGTGTAGACGGAGTAGAGCAGGGGACTCAATACACAGCCTTGTGGAGCTCCGGTGCTGAGGGACAGGCTCGAGGATTGGTGAGGACCCAGTCTCACTGTCTGGGGGCGATCTGTTAGGAAATCCTTAATCCACATACACAGGCTGTAGCTGAGGCCCAGATCAAGGAGTTTGGTGATCAGCCGGTTGGGGGCGATGGTATTAAAAGCCGAGCTGTAGTCTATGAAGAGGAGTCTCACATATGTCTCCTTCTTGTCCAGGTGTGTCAGCGTTGTATGGAGGGCTGTGACGATAGCATCCTCAGTGGACCTGTTTTCCCTGTAAGCATACTGATGCTGGTCCAGGGAGCGAGGGAGGGCAGCCTTAACGCGCTTCGCCACCAGCCTCTCAAAGCACTTAACCTGCACAGCTGATTCTGCAACCTGGAGAGAGGTTCTTAAATGTATAGTTTTCTTGTGTAAGACCAGGGCGGGAGAAAAGAGAACTAAAGGTTCTTGTGTTTCCATACAGCTCCAGCCCTTCCAGCTGGGGTCTCAGCTAGTGTTCGTACGTTTGCTATTAGGGAGCTTTAGAAG
>NC_045166.1:10800480-10805480 GCF_900700415.2 Clupea harengus
CTCTCCTCACCTCTTGTTCTTTCTTTGACATTCTCTCTTGGGCCCTTTTTTTTTTCTCCCTGCCTTTGTCTCTCTCTCTCTCTCTCTCTCTTTCTTCCTCTCCCTTTCATCCTTTTTCTTAGTGCTCTCTCGCCCCCTCTGTCGTTCGCTGTCTCTTTGGGTTCATTTGAAACATATTAGATGACTGAGGCAGGCTCTGAAGTATCACGGCGGCCCCACTCTGTCTTTCTGTCCCCCATATCTATCTCTCTCTCTCTCTCTCTCTCTCTCTCACTCTATTTCTTTCTTTCTTCTCTCTTTCTCTCTGGTGGCTGCAGGCAGGCCGCAGCCACAGGCCAGCTGGATGCGCAGTGGTCCGAGTAAATGCTTTCAGTCGCAGCGTTTGGTGCAGAGCTGTGAATTCTCTCCCACCGCCCAGAAATGCATGAGCTCAACCTCCATAAATGAACTAATGAATGAATGTATGTGTGAGTGTCTGTGACCTTGTGTGTGAGTGGGTGGGTGTGTGCTTATTGTGTGAGTATCTTCTGTGTCGTGTGTGTGTGTGTGGGACATCTGTCTTTAAACACTGTGTTTTTGCCCACAGACATGGACGAGTGTGCCTCCACCCCCTGTGCCCAGGGTGGCACCTGCATCGATCTGGAGGACGGCTTTGAGTGTCTTTGCCCTCCACAGTGGACCGGGAAGACCTGCCAGATCGGTAAGACGGGTCCTCAATCACCTCAGCTCCTCTCCAGTCTATCAGTATGCATGCTCGCAGATAGAATGCATCCAATCGAATTGCAGTGATCAACAAGGCATCTAGTGGTGTGTGTGTGTGTGTGTGTGTGTGTGTGTGTGTGTGTGTGTGTGTGTGAGCGAGAACTCAGATTTTTGAGTTTGCATTAATCAGCATTGCATCTGAATGTGTTTTGACTGAAAATTGGACGCATTTGAATCTAGTTGGAGAAATCTAGTATTTTGCCATTTGTGTGTGTGTGTTTGAGTGTTTCTGTGTTCTCTTACCAACCAAAGACAACACAGTTGTCATCATCAGCAATTAAACAAGTATTTGAGGTGTTGGGGAAGTTGTGTTGGGGGTTGAAAAGCTACTATATGCAACCCGATCCAGGCGATTGCATGCAACTCTATAAATAGGCAGCTACATAATGGACCAGCCAGGCAAATACCCTACTGACCTTTCCTGCCAGAGCCCAAAAGAAGAGGCAGCCGAAAAAAGTGCCACTCCTGTGCACCCGCTGCCATACATCTTTTGTTTTCTGTTTCGTTTCTGGTCTTTTTTTTTTTCCTCTCTTTTTTGTGTGTGTGTTTTTTTTTTAATTTGTTTTGTTTCCACACCTCAGGGGACGTTTGGGATGCTAGAGGAGGCAGTTTTCTTTGTTGTTTTTTTTTTTACCGCGATGCAGGCAAACAAGCGCCGGCAACCCGACCCGCTCCTGAAGGGTGGTGGTGGCGTGTGAGGTGGTGGTGGTGGTGGGGGCTTGGCTTTCGGGCCGAACCCTAGCCCCCGGCTTGTGTTTCGGGGCCACTGTGGCCCGCTCCCCGCATTGGGTTTCACCAGGGATGTGTGTGTGTGGGTGTGTGTGTGTGTGGGGATGCTTGGCGGGGGCCCGCGCTAAATAATTAACGGGGCTCCCGTAGAGTGGGTGTCTTTTTAGCGGGAGGGAAAAGGCGGCTGCGGGGGTGTTGAACCGGGTGGGTTGGCTGCGGGGTGGGGTTCGGCCGTTAGCTAGGAGCGAACCAATGGATGGTATCAGGTTAGGATGCATGCAACGATGAGTAGTAGAGGGGGGCGTGATGGAGAGAACACAAAAAGAGAGAGGAAAGAAAAGGTGCAATTACAGAATTAGAGTCTTGACTCTGTCAACTGATCGCAAGTTTTCCAAGTGTGCTTTTTTTTTTTTTTTCTCCTCCGGTGGCGGGGCTTAAAAGCTGGCTTCTCAGATCTCATTCTCCCTCTCTTCCTCTCCCCCTCTTTCTCTCTCTCTCATTCTCTCTATCCCTTCCCCTCTCTCTCTCTCTCTCTCTCTCTCTCTCTCTCTCTCTATCCCCCTCCGACTCGTGTTTCCTCTCCTCTCTCCTCGACTCCACAGATGCAAATGAGTGTTTGGGGAAGCCTTGCATAAATGCTTACTCTTGCAAAAACCTAATAGGCGGATATCACTGTGACTGCTATAAAGGATGGGCCGGACAGAACTGTGACATCAGTTAGTATGCCTCCATATTGTCCCACCCCCAACCTTCCTCTTCGCCAAAGTCTGTTAAGCACTCCTCTCTCGCTTCACTCTTTCTTTCCCTTTTTCTGTCTCTCAACCTCTTTCCTTCACTTTCCACCCTGTTTCTGTCAGTTCAAAGGTCACCTGTTCGGAAACTCTCTCTCCCCCCCAACCAGCCCCACACACACACACACACACACACACACACACACACACACACACACACACACACACACGTGCGCGTACTACTTTTTCTTCTCCTGTAGGGTCGTCAGAGAGTTGTCACAGTACTCCTCTTCTGTTGCATGCTGGAACGCCGGACTCAACCACACTGTTAAGCGCTTCTCCGTTGTGCGTGTGTGTGTGTGTGTGTGTGTTCTCCTAACCTCTTGTGATGCATGCACTCACTCACTCACTCACTCCCTCTCTGCCTAACACCATCTGATTAACGACTGCTTGGGTGCACGCTCACAACAAATAACCCCAATATGTTGTTTTGCCTGTTAGGCAAAAAGGCTGAATTAGACTTTTTCTTCCATCACAGATTTGAATGGGTGCAGTGGACAGTGTCAGAATGGAGGAACATGCAAGGTGAGCTTCCCTCGTTGCTATTAGAAACCTTGTATTTGTAGTGAAGGGATTCAGTAGATGCTTTTGTCCAAAGCCACTTACAAAAACATTAAATAAAAAAAAAAAGGAAAAACAAGAAAATTCATACCAAATACCGAAACTATGAATATATCATATTTTATCATATTTTCATCTTATTTTACATTTATTAAGTATGCCTTAAGCCAATGAAGTAATTAGACATATACGGTTTAAAAAAGGGGCGTTTTTGAACGATCTAAGGCAGTTGCTGGAATGGACAGCACTAGGTAGGTTATTCCACCACAGAAGTACCTTGACCAAAAATAGTCTCGTCTGCGATCTCAAGACAACAGACGCTCATCAGAGGAGCTAAGTGTCCGAGATGGGGAATAGAGCTGATTCATGGCATTAGAATAGGCTGGTGCTGATCCGGTGGCCCTCCTGTTGGTTAGAGTGAGACATTTACATTGAATTCTAGCAGGTACAGGGAGCCAGTGAAGGGTGACTTACAGAGGAGTTGCATGTGTCCTCTTGGCTGTTGAGATGCCAAACGCACCACTGCATTCTGAATCATCTGCAACAGTCTCACTACTCATGCAGGCGGTCCCATTAAAATTGCTTTGAAATAGTCTAGTTTAGAAATAACCAGAGCCTATAGTGTAGTGTACTGAGTGACATAAGGTCTGATCTTCCCAATAGTATAGAGTGTGAACAAGACCGAGACAAGAAGCTACATGCTCAGAGAAATGAAGTTGGTCATCAATCATCAATCATAACACCCAAGTTACCCAAATCAGTCACCCAAGACCCAAGTCATCAGCAGAGAGGGAGATAACTGGTGGCGGAGGTGGAGGGTTTAGGAGTTTCTTGAAAGTAGAAAAATACTTCTGTGGCATTGTCGACCTTTTCTTGGAAGAATGCCCTTTTGGCAACTGTGACTGTGGAAGAAAAGGCGGAAAACAGAAACTGATAGTTCTCATGATCATTGGCATCTCTGGATTTACGCTATTTTCTCTCAGCAGCTCTTAGGTCCTTTCTTCATGTATCTTTCTCTTTCTCTTTCTCTCTCTCTCTCTCTCTCTCTCCTCCAGGAGGTGGCACGGGGTGCTCATTTGTGCCAGTGTCCGGCGGGCTTCGTGGGCACCCACTGTGAGATCCAGCGGAACAAGTGTGCCAGTGGGCCGTGTCAGAACGGCGGGCGCTGCCACGCGGTGCTCAGCGGCTTCGTGTGCGAATGCCAGCCAGAGTTCAGCGGCACGCTCTGTGAGGTGAGTGTGTGTCGCCCCAATACACACACACACACACAGAGATGCTGACATGATCGAGCTCATAGAAATGGAGAGAAAGTCAAATCTCTGGATGCTCGTCAGTATACAGAAATTCCTGCTTTGATGTTTTATTGCAATGGGCACTGGCAAACTCTCACACACATCTTATACCCCTAAATGTTTTAATGGTTATGGAACGACCGAATGTCAAACAAAAGACACCATCATCCCTCCCCATCAGAGAGCATACTTCCTGTTTCATGTTTGACATGTAACTTTGCATTGCTGAGAATAGGAACACCCATTCTACTTTCTCTGTGACTGAGGTCGACCATGCCAGCAAGAGTTTGGGTATTGTTACGGGATGTGTTCACACAGTCATCACAGTGTTATGGGCATGATGAAGATGGGGGGGGCTTTCAGGAAACATTAGGGAACGCTTGGCGAGATTCAGTTCTTTTCATGTTTGTTTTTTCTTTTTAATTCTTGAAGGGAACTTGGAAAGTCAGCACTAGTTTAAAACATTAGGTGCAAAGGTTCATCAGAACGTGTGTTTGCCTGTCGAAAGTCGAGCTGCTCTAATGAGGACTTGGCGTGCCAATCTGACCAGATTTCAAGCTTTTGAACTGCGTCTGCTGATGCCTGAAGGAAAGTCTTTGTTTCTCACAGCCTCGCTAACAGCTAACATCTTTACCAGCAAGTGCACCTGAACGGAACTGTTCCAGGCTCAGTCATAGTCACCAACCCTTATCTTGGTAAGGCTGTTCGCAATCGAATATCCAAGTGGTTGCTAGCTACAAGCAGTACTGCCTGAACACTGACCCAGAATCTTATGTTTCACAGTGAGGCAAGGTAACTGCGCAGGCTTACTGTAGCGTGGTGTAGCATAGCATAGCATAGCATAGCATAGCATAGTGCAGGGCTG
>NC_045166.1:10812980-10832980 GCF_900700415.2 Clupea harengus
CTTCCACCTAGGTGGTGTGTGGGCGGCGGCCATGCCTGTTGCCCGGAGCGACGTTGGGCCAGCAGCATCAGGACCACCAGCAGCAGCAGCAGCAGCAGCAGCAGCAGCAGCATCAGCAGCACGCGTGCCCGCGGGGCCGGGGCTGCCTGCAGCACAGCTTCCTCACGTGCTTCTCGCCGCCGTGCCACCAGTGGGGCGTGTGCTCCTCCCCGGAGCCGCAAGTCACCGTCCACACCAAGTGCGAGCCCAACACGGGATTCCTGGACAACAGCTGTGCCCGCATCACGCTCATCTTCAACCGGGAGAAGGTGCCCCTGGTGAGTGAAAGATGCCACAGATTAGAAAGCGTGAAGCAGATTTCTGGATTTGCTCTTCGATGGATTAGGTAGTTGATGAGGTCAGTTTGCTAAAAAAAAACTGCATTTGAAACAATACTGTTTAGAGGTGTCGAGCATAGCATTTGCCAATAATGACCCAGACATAAGTATATGTTCTGGGTAAAGAAAAGCAGCTTAATATACACTAAGAAACTAAATGATTGGAAAATTCTACATTCCATTCAAAATATCTGCCTTATGTCCTGATCTTACCCAGTGAAAACAAATAGAACAGTACAGCTTCTTGTTACTCGTCTGGAAGCCCTAAACAACAAAAGTCTTGCCAGCCCCTAGACTTGACACATTTTATGGATAGTTTTGACCTCTTTCTTCAGATATTTTATGTTTTCTTTTCGACTTGTCTCGACGTCCTGTCAGGTCTGTCTGTGTTGTAGCAGCTTGAAAAATAGATAGGGGCAAGCACACCGCAGCACACCGCCTGGCACTAAAGCCAAACTACTTTACAACTTGTGCGGTGTTCTGTGATTTTTAGTTGTGCAATTTTATGAGTGTACAGTGTTCTGCACTTGCGTCATAGGTCTGGTTTTTTGCTTTGTTCCTGTTCCACAACAGGGCACAACAGTGGAGAACATCTGTTCGGAGCTGAGGTATCTTCCAGCCACGCGGAACCTGGCCAAAGATCACGCCTTACTGGTCCTCTGTGACCTGTCGTATACCAACCAGGACGCCGTGGAGGTGGCCATAGTGAGTACAGCATGCAGATGCACATGCAAATAATGAGATTTCATGCACTTGCAATATGAGCGAAATGTCCACATAGGGAAATGCCTTGTCTGGAACTGGGAGCCGTCCTCTCGTCCTCCGTGGACGTTAATAGTTAACGTCTGGCATGTGGGAAGCCCTTTCTGAGGGGGTGGTGGTTGGTTTGAGACCCAAACGCTAATGGATGCAGATTTGATTTCCTTTCCTTCCGAGTTGCACGGGATTCCGTCGAACGCATCACACCGAGGCAGTGCCAGTTAGTCTGCACACTAGAACCCCCCCATCCCTCTCCTCCCCCTCTTTCCATGCAGCTGCTCAACGAGTGGGTTTACTCTGTAATGACTTTCAGTCGACAGACCCACAGCAGGTCCAACTGCAATGCAGCATTTCTTTTTTCCTCCACTACGGTCTCCCCCCCCCCCCCCCCCCCCTCTCTCTCTCTCTCTCTCTCTCTCTCTCTCTCTCTCTCTCTGTGGGACCTCCTCTGGCCTCATGCTGTTTAGTGTTCGATCAGTACAAGAGAGCAGGATCAGAGAGGGTTGATGGCGGAGAGGGCAGAGAGGATTTACTCTGTGGGATGGCACCGTGCCAGTCAGTGCCCGCCAGGGCTGCCCGGTCCAGAAGCCCACCGTCCCTCTCATCTGTATGGGGGAGCCGCTGGTGTGTGTGTGTGTGGATGTCTGGGGGTGTTTTGTGGTCCCACACACACACCTGTAATGTGCTCCAGTGTCATTGGGAGCAGGGGTGGCTATGCAGACAAGGCAGGGGTAGGGCTTAGGGAGACACTGCCCATTGTATTGTTTTTGTCTGTTTGTGTTTTCTTTCTTTCTCTCTCTCTCCCCGTTTCAGTCCACAAACAAATTACACACACACGCACGCGCGCACATACTAGTGCACACGTGCTCCATACTAACCCTCTGCTTTCTGCTCCTGTCAGTCATTCCAGCAGGAAGAGCAGCCGGACCACAGCCGCATCCAGGAAGCGGCCAGCGCCATCGTCAGCACGCTGTCCAAGAGGCACAACAGCACCGTCATGCTGGCAGTCATCGAAGTGAAGGTGGAGACCCAGGTCATGCCCCAGTCAGTCGGTGAGTAGAGTGTGCCCTTGTCAAGATGAAACAAACGTTTTAGAGTTTCTCTTCTCATTTAGGAAGACTTGACAGGTATTCCTTACAAAAGTTAAGAGACACCGTTATCGTAAAACCCGTCCCAGAAAGACAGCACCAGATATTGGGTCTCACTTGATTTGGAAGGTCCCCTATAGACTATCTACAGATGCTCAGATTATAAACACACATTATTTTAACTACAGTTAACTACAGTTTATGGTTCAGGGTTAACAGTTGGGTTTTGTTAAGGTGATGCTGAACTTGAATTTCAACAAACCAGCTGTCCCTGTAGGCAGACTATCCAAATAAAGTGTTACTCAGAAATGATTTATGGTGAAAAAAAATGATCAGTGAATTTATGGGAGCGAAAGGAATTGTATTGATTCTACATTTTGGGAGAAATTATACACACATCGTTAGCCCCTGGTGTGCCGGGTGTCAATCAAAGCCCATCACTCAATGAGTGCCCCTTTCCTTGCCTCTTGATGCACAGCGTGGGGCTGTATTTGGACCGAGCCGAGTGAATCCAATCAATTTCACAGCCAGCGCTCGTAATCGGTGGGAGTCATTCAAGACACTCTTGTGATTTATTCACTCGCATCGGTCGGACTCTTTCGCCAAAACACTGCGGCTCTCGACTCAATAGTGTGAGTCAGAGTAAGTCAGAGTCTGCATATTTGTGGTTGGTGCTGGGGCTCGTCGGAAAGCCTGAAGAACACACTTGTGTTTTGTCAATGCTTATTTAAGAAGTATTGTATGGCCTTGTATGGTCATTGTTGTGGAATGATTTGGGGAAGGAAGGCGAAGGAAGCCGTTTTTGCACATCGGATGAGTCGTCTAGCTGTTTAATAGTCTGCACCCATAGCCACACCCAGTCTTGAGCTAATTCAAAGTCCCTTTATAAATGAAAAGAAAGGCCTCATTGAGCCTTGTACTAATACTCCTTTTAATTGTTTTGGTATGTTTGTTTTTGGCCACTTTTTCTAAACAGACCCTAAGGTGTGTTTTCTCTGCCCCCTTCTTATCCCAAATTAACTTAATTTACCGTAATTTCCGGACTATTGAACGCACCTGAATATAAGCCTCACCCACTGAATTTTTGAAAAATAATTATTTTTAACATAAATAAGCCGCACATGTCTATAAGCCGCAGGTGCCTACCGGTACATTGAAACAAATGAACTTTACACAGGCTAAAATGAATATCAAAAGTAATACAATAGTAATACTTATTATTAGTTTTGCCAGTTACGATAAGTGCACTGTTGCTTTAAGAGAGCACAGTTGCAAGAGTCAATCATAAACTAGAACGTTAGATTGAAGACAGCGAGATAGAAGAAAGACGCTAGTTTGAAACCAGTGAGCTAAAGAACTTGAAAAGACTGGATTTGTATTGTTGTAAACTTTTTTTAAATGTTCTAAAGTGTTTTGAGTTGTGTTCTGTCTACACTGGTAGACTGTGGTTATTTTGACATTAGTTAAGTTATTGAGAGATACTGAGAAATCGCGTGGAGCTAAGCATCCATGCGGCTGCATCCATGCTAGCATCCTAGCTCCACAAAGCCACCGTAAACACAAAGCCACCGTATACAGTCACAGGTATCATAATCCATAAATTAGCCGCGTCATTGTTTAAGCCGCGAGGTTCAAAGCGTGGGAAAAAAGTAGCGGCTTATAGTCCTGAAATTACGGTATTTATTTATTTATTTATTTATTTATTTATTTATTTATTTATTTATTTACGATAGCCGTCTTGGCCAATAAATTAGCCATAGGTGCTGACTTGGAATTAAGCCAAATTTACTTGCTAACCTGCTTGATTGATTGCTTACTTAATCGGCTCCTTCTTCCGCAGACTACCTGGTGCCGGTGCTGTGTGTGGTCTTCTGTGGCCTGTGGGTGATCTGTGTGGTGGTGTGCGTGTGGTGGATGCGCAAGCGACGAAAAGAGCGCGAGAGGCGCCGCCGCCGGTCTCCCGCCGACGACAACATCAACAACCAGTTAGAGCCGCTGCGGCACGTTGTGGGCCAGGGCCTCGCCGCCGGGCTCAAGGACAGCAACCTGGACGCGCAGTACGAGCGCGCCAAGCTCATGGGCACGCCAGAGCGGATGTGCGACGGGCGCGAGGACGACGAGGAGGCCGAGGATGACCTGGAGCTGGGGAGAGGAGGAGGAGGAGGAGGAGGAGGAGGAGGAGGAGGAGGAGGAGGGGGTGGTGGGATGATGGAGGTGGAGCTGGAGCCGGCCGTGGAGGGCTGCGGCAAGGAGGACGGCAAGCTACGCATGTACTCCAAGGGGCCGGGGCTGGCCAAGGGAGAGGTGATCTGCACCACCCAAAGCAGCAGCGGTGGCGGTGGCGGTGGCGGTGGCGGTGGTGGTGGCGGCGGCGTCGGCAGTTGCTGCAATGCCGCATCGCTCAAGGCGCCTCACCGGACCACCACAAAGACGGCAGGGGTGGCCCACAGCCCCAAAGACAACCGCTGTAAAAACATCTACGTCGGCACCGATCTCAAAGACCATTGCGTATGAGCCCTCAAAAACAACCCCCAAAACCCCATCCCACCACACCAACACCTCATCTCCAGACCTCCATAGAGCATCCCTACCAACCTCTTCACTAAACCATCCCAACACCCCCCTACCCTGGCCCCAACCAACTATAGTCTGACAGAGAATCTTAAGATGGGAGGAGTGACTCTCTCATCTCATTTCAAAGAAAAAAAAGACTTTTCAGTTTGAAAAGAACTTTATTTTTTTCCTCTGTGTTTTCATGGGTTGAAATTTCTTTATTTCCAGCAAATGAGTTGCTGTTCAAGCTGAATGTCGACGTGGAGGACTTTTTTTTTTCTCCTTCTCCTCCCCCTTTCTTTGGCATTCACATTTTTTTTTTGTACAGATGAAGCAGAATTGTATTTCTTTATAATCAGGCAAGGCAAGAGAGGCCTATGTTGTTCTATTGTTTTCGTTTTTGTGTTTCGGAGAGGTGTCCTGCTGTGTGAAAGGAGAAAAACAACTCATAATGGAGGAAGAACTAATATAAATGTATAGAAACAAAAAAGAACATTTTTCTGTTGTTTACAAACGATTGTGGTTTTGTTTATCGCCCCCTGTGTTAGCAATTTCTTTCTGCCACGGACTATAGGGAGGCTAAGCAGCAGTGGTGGGTTGGGTGACTGACTGACTCTAGGACCCAGCGGAAAAAGCAGGTGTCCCCATCTCTCCCTCCCACCCTGTCCTGTATCCGTTTGTCCAGCTGTTCTCGACGATGCACACCGGCCTTATAAAAGTGCGTTGGCCTGAGGAACGAGGGATGAAAACAAACAAAAATACTCCTGTGCCTACAGAGTGGCCTTGATTTACCCCCCCCCCCCCACCACACTCCACCCCACCCCACCCCTAGTCCTTTCTGTTGTCTCGGCTGAAGAAAAGAAAGAGGATTGCAGTATTGTTTTTGTTTTAGTTCGTTTTTGTTTCTTTTTTGGTTTGAACTGGTAGCAAGTGCCTTTCTACGAGCCCCAGACACACACAGTTTTTGCGTATCGCTGCCGAGGTTGTTCTCCCTCTGCCCCCGACCCCGCCCCACCCTAACCCTAACCCTACCCCACAAGGTTATTCAATCTCCAACAAAAGGGATAGGGGCATCTTCAGTTATGTAGTATCTCTATTTTCTGACACTCTCATCCAAGCATTGAGGTATTTGATCAAAGACAAGACAAGAACATGTACATATATGTATATAATGATGGAGTCGCTGTGTATATTTGAATTTAGTAAATTAAGACAAGTCACACTTTTTTATTATTATTATTATTATAATTATTATTATTACTATTATTATTACTGTTGTTATGATTTTTAATTTCTTTTTTTACAACGCCATTCCTTTTATTTATGCCAGTTCTCACAGGCAGGTTTTATAACAAATTAACAGCGTCCCAAAGGCAGAACAGTAACGTATTCAGAGGTCATCTTTTTATGTTATTTTTTTGTTTGTTCGTTTGGTTTTTTTTTTCACTATAAGGAGTTAACGCTTTAAGATTGTGTGGTGTATTGTGGCGTGTTTGTTCGCCTCCATTTAAAGAAAAAAAAAAGTCTCTCCCCTCCTGTCCTCCTTTTGCGGTCATGTTCTGGAAACAAACAAAAAAAAAAAAACGTGTAAGCTCCAGGAAACGTTTGCAGAAGACCCTCGCTGATTGGCACGTGTCGGCTGTGAGAGAGGTCAATCTGACCTCTCAAAACGATGGTTTTTTTTTTTTTTTTCCTTTTTCTTTTTTTGTAATCTGCTTTCACCTTATTTTGGGTTGAGGCTTCATGAAGGGAACAATTTTTTTTCTGTCGTTGTAAAGCTCTTTTCCTCTTTTTTGGGGGGGGCGGGGGGTTGTGTTCGAGGTACCAACCCATAAAGACATCTGGTTTACCTCAGAAGTGGCGACAATGACCTGTGTATTTTCTTTCGCAATTTTCATGTTAAAAAAAAAAAAAAAAGAAAATCTCTCTTGGACAGCACCTTGTTTCCATATCGGGGAGGACATAAAATAAAGGAATTTCAAAACTATCCTTCACAGCCGTTTAAAAAGGATTGTGCATCACATATGGGCATGGCAGGAGAGGAATGAGAATTATAAAAAAAAATGTAATTTTTTTTGTACAAAAAGAATTGCTTTGCAAAAGTTATTTGGTTCATTTAGTGGAATTTATGTTTGTTATTAGAAAAATAAATCAAACTATTTATTAAAGCATTTTATAACAATGTCCTCAAAAAACAAACAAGCACTGTGCCTTCGTGTTCAGTATGACCAAAGGTTTTTATGGTGATTTGAAAAAAAATATGTCTCACATATTTGGTATGAAACTATATGACTGACATGACAACACACCATAGCACACACACTTTCAGCAGTAAGGGTTATGTTCCTTCTTGATGGCACCAACAACAAACTCTTTGCCCTTGATGAAACCACAAATGAGAACGCCTCAAGGATCAATACAGGAACTCTCTCTTCCAGGCTAGACGGCTGGGAGAGGGGCTCGACCAATCGAAGGCCGTCTCCTGTTCTGGGCTGACAGCAGAGCAGCCAATGGCGTCGCTCGGCTTGCCGTGGCTTCATCCCCCTGAATGTTTCATGAGTGAGGCCTGTGATGATGCCTGTGCACTAGCGCTACAGCCCCTGATGATCTCTGAATTAGCCTCCGCTAATGGAATGGTCCACACACACACACACCCTCCACTCCCACCCCCACCTCTACACACTCACACACACACACCCTCCACACACACCACGGAGTGGGGTAGGATTTCACATCCGACGGCTGTGATCCTGTACTACTCACTCTTATTGATAGTGTGCGCTCTGGCAGGAAGGGGAGAATAACCTGAGTGCCTCAGAGTAAGAGAAGTCCGAGATAGGAGAGTGGCTTCATCTCATTACACGCACTTGTACCCTTGTAGTGTAGATTAAGGTGCCACTCTTGGCCGGTATTAAGAGGGGGGATGGCCAGGTGGTAACTGCTGAAGATGGCAAAAGAAATGAAAGAATGAAAGCCAAAATAGAGGCTCTATAGTCTTTCCTTTTATGTCAAAGTAGTACCTTGAAGTGTATTTAGGTGTGCAAGGGTGCTAGTATGTGTTATGGGACGATAGCTGATAAATCCAACCACCTCAGTCCAAACGTATCGCCTCGCTGCATCTTGAAAAAATTCCTCTAATCTAGACAGATACATGCAGAAGGCGAGAACAGGCATGCTCGTATCCTTTTACCCTTCTGATTCAAGTGAAATAATTTCATGCTATTGGCTATGCATGCATGCACATTCAGGAAACTAGTCTCCAAGCAGTGGCTGCCGGATGAGTAAGACTGGCCTCCACTTCCTCATTCAGACAAATTGCCGTCGGCAAGACATTGTTTGTCCATCTCTACCTTGGGAGTGTTTATGATGACCAACAGCACTGGCCATGAATTTCATCTGTAATTGAAATACCAACCTGAGGCTCCCCAATCATTGAATCCACAATGGCATCAAATAAATGAGGGGGGGGGGGGGGTAGAGCCAGTGACCTTGACAAACACAGCATACAAACACGTCGTAGCCTACCGCCCTAAAAATGCATATACACTCAGCCAATGGTACCAAGCCAGATAGGCGTGGTGACACAACATACCCCTCAAAACACATGCAGACTCAGCACTGGGCCTCCTCCAGTAGGTGTGTGAGCCATTCACTGCTGACCTATACGTGCTGTGGGAAGCGAAAGACTTCGGTGCCCCCCCCCCTTCTCCTGCTCCTCATCCAGTTTCCCAGTGTATGTGTTTGTGCAGCGCGCCTGCGAGACTGCAGCATGTGGTCGTAAGGCGACACCCCCAGATTCCTGGAGCGACTCGCGTCAGTCAAGGACGTCTGAGCGGCACGCATTTATAAACAACGAGGGAAGGGAGAGGGAGGGGCGCAGCGTAGCGACCCCCAAAATGCCAAGTACAGAGTGGCCACAAATCAAGGCTGGCAGTCAGTCAGTTCATCTTTAAAGGTGTAGTTCTAATCTGGTAAATCTCCATATTTGGATAGAACTGATATTATCTGCATCAACAGGAAGTATTCGCAACATGCGATAAAAAAATAGGAATTATTCTTTGATTTCATCGTAACACTGCAAAACATGATATTTATTGGTGTAAGCAGTATGTGGTAAATAAGTAGTTATGTAGAAGGTGGAATGTGATACTGAATTCATCACCAGATGAAAGCATCAGTCAGTCTACCAGCGGATTGGCAACATGAACAGCCCAATCTTAAGAGGACACAAAGACAGTCTTTCAAGATGAAGCTTGCCTGTTGCTCGGGCACTTTTCGCTGCAGGCCACTGCCTCTCTTGGTCCCCCTGCGGTCCGCACTCGCAGCTGGGCCAGCCAAAACTGAAAGGCCTCTTGCTCTCAACACAAATAAAAAAAGGGTGGAAACCCCCTGAACTAATCTCCTGATTAATTCGTTAGAATGGCTGCTCTCTGTGTATTGCTGGTTTTAACAAGTTGAAACTGTTTTCGGTGATTTCACCATCATCTCCCTGTTGCTTCCTGTGTCAGCATGTTAAGAAAAATCCACCCAATTGTTCTCCCGCCTGTACTCATAAAGATGTTACGAAATAATTCTGCCTACTCATGAAACAGGATTTATCTTCTTAACTTGTCATCACACAGCATATCCATACGGAGGTATTTGATATCTGCCAGCTACAATCACATCAGTGCTTTGCTATTTTTTTATTGGATGAAATGAGATTCCATTCCATTCCATTTTATTGTCATTGTGTAGAGTATAGGCACAAAGCTAATGAAATGCAGTAACCATCTAACCAGAAGTGCAAATATAGAGTATTATTTTCAGATAAGTGCCTGAAAAGTAAGTCCTACAGCATCAGTGATGTCTTACAATATGTAGTGATGGACAGTGGAGAGTTATAATATGCAAAAATGTAAAAATATTTTAAATACGAAAAGAAGTTGACAGATTTTGAGAATAGAGAGTGCAAATGGTTTGTGTGTACGGTACAAACAACATATGTACATTTGGTTAAATATGCTGTTAGGTGAAAATATTTCTATTAAAGCAGAGTACGAAGAGCATATGTACAGTGGGTTAAGTATGCAGTATGCAGAGTATGAACAACATGTACATTTGGATAAGTATGCAGAGTACAAACAACATATGTACATTTGTTTAAGTATGCTGTTAGGTGAAAATATTTCTATCAATGCAGAATATGAACAGCATATGTACAGTTGGTTAAGTATGCAGTGTGCAGAGTATGAACAGCATATGTATACTTGGTAAGGTATGCAGAGTATGAAGAGCACATGTACATTTGGTTATATGCACAGTGATGTGGGTGCCCGGTGATGCGTTGGGCAGTTTTTACCACTCGCTGGAGTGCTTTACGGTCTGATGCGGAACAGTTGCCGTATCACACTAAGGTGCAGTTTGCGCAGTATGCTGTCGATCAATGGTACAGTGATGGAAGTCCACCAGTATCCTGGGACACAGGTGAGCTTTCCTAAGGCTCCGTAGGAAGTAGAGGCACTGTTGGGCCTTAATGACCAGGATGGAGGAGTTTAGGGACCAGGTGAGATCATCGGAGATGTTGATGCCAAGGAAGTCTGAAGTCCATGATGATCTCCTTGGTGTTCTGGGTGTTAAGCGCCAGGTTGTTATCGGATGTTGTGCCGTTGAGAAATGGAGTCTATGGCTATTCGCTATCACTGCAACCTAATGGCCTCAATGCATGGCAAACTATATTGGTGATGTTGTAGATGGGTAGATAAAACACATTTAAAACAAACATACATTTTGATGGGGACAGACACATTTTCCAAAACTATAAACATTATAATAATTAAGACCTTTGTCAGGTTTTTAATGGCACACACGACACCCTGGAACACATGATTCATGACCCTGTTTTCACACATGATTCAGATTTGTTGAACTTTTTGTTAAAAACTACACACACATCCCTTCAGATATATCACTAGCTACACTATGTGCTCATTTAGTAAGCATTGAAATTCAATTAACTCAAGTCACCACAGCTCAAGCCCAATTAACACCAATCAGAACCTCAGGATAATATTGCCTGTGGTGTTGATGAGAATCTCTGCTCTGACCCAGAACATTGAGAGGAAGCTGAGGCCGAATAAATGTGTACATTTCTTACTTTACATACAAACAGTTTTTTTAAATATTATATTATTATTTATATTGGGATAACACGTGGAAAATATTTTACTGTATTCTATGTTGTTTATGTAGTTGCATATTTTTACAGTACATTTACTTTTATACTAAAATTCTACAGTCCATTGAGGAATTAAGAGTTTTGAAAATGTGCAGGTCTTGCGTCTTTATGTTGTGTTCATCCTGTAAAGAGGTCGTTGTCAGGGAAAACCATAAGCGCCATTACTCCGTTTTTTTCCGGTAGTGTTGGATTGATCTCACCAGTGTGTAATGGCTGTTTTGTAGTGTGTGTGTATTTAAAGGTGTGTTTTTTGTGTGATATCTGATGGAAATATTTGGTTGAGATGTAAGATTATATGGGTTTGAGTGGAGAGTTTGGTCTTGACATGGAAGTTTGAAGATTGTGAAGATGAGTGTGCAGCTATGCCCTTGTGTTTGGAGTCTGGGGAAAGGGAACATCATTTCAATAAATGTGTTTTGGCAATCAAGCAAAACTGTAATATATATTGAGTGTTGTTGCAGATTACTTTTGAAGGTACCTACCATCGAATACGGGACATTCTAAATTATATTTGGCCTTTCTCTCAGTCAATCTTGAGTTGTTGGTAGAAGGTGTGTCTGGGCAAATCCATGTACTGACTTGCAGACTGCTTCCTCCACGCTTACACCTTTTCATTTTGATCTTCCTTGACTAAGTATGCAAACCCCCTTTTCTACCAATACATAGCAATGCCTTGTCATCCCAGACATGCACCATCATGAACAGTAGACACACACGCACACGCACACGCACACGCACGCACACGCACACACACACACACACACACACGCGCACACACATACACACACACACACACACACACACATACACACACATTGCCTTTTTTTCCCAGCTTTAATAATGGAAGCAAGATATGCAAATCATTCTAGTATTAATAAAAAAAATTGAGAACAATCCTCTACTCCTTCCCACCCCCTCTGCGGTGGCCAGTCATCACATGCAATCTTCCTTGCGACCAGCTGTTTGTTGAATTAGTTTAGTAACAGAAAGTTACATAACCCAGCCAAATAACACATAACACCTGCACAATCACCAAAGAAGGAGAACAAAGTCGGATCATTTAATGCCACGATCACATCATCATATCATCACCGTATGAACTATTAATCACTATATATAACTTCAGGCTTATCATTTTTGTTGAAGAATGCGATCACCTGGATTTAGTCACTATATATAGCTTCAGGGTTATCATTTTCATCTGGATTGTCAAATTCCCCTGACATCTTAGAGTGCCTCTGATTTTAAACTAATGATTCAAAAAATGGCTAAAAAGCTGTGCATTCCTGAGTGGCTTCAGAGGGCACTCTCTCTGTGCTCAAGCACAGTTTACCTACTGTACCTTTAGCACAAGCACAGTTTACCTACTGTACCTTTAGCGCAAGCACACGATAGAGTAGCAAACCTCATACTCTTACGTACTACTCTTTTACTCTGTGGCTTGCTAGCGCTACTTGCACTGCACTCATGCCGCCATGATGAGAGTGTCCAGCCTGCTCCCAGCTTTGCCCCTTTGCCCCCTTACATGCCCGGGCAGGGCAGCTTCAAAGCCCCATGAGTCATACCAAGCAGCACAGAGACTGACACGAGTCTGATGTGCCTAGACTTTAACCCATCTCTAAGTCCTCCAGGACTCTGTGGGTTCTAAGTAACCCTTACTTTAATTCTAATTCTTACTTGTAACTAGTTCTAAGTTGTGCCCTTAATCAGCAATGCCCTAAGACCTGCCTACATCTAGTTGCTTAAACGATGGTGTATAACGATAATGTGCAGATGTTGTTTACTGACGCGGCCGCTTGTCAGGCAGAAAAGCGTTAAGTTTGCGTTTATTTTTTGAAGCAGCCACATCCAGGGGCGCTAAATAGTTTTACTGAAGTGCCTATTACTCCCGGTGCCAGGTTTGAAAAAAGATGTGCCCTGTCAAAGGAAGTTACCTCAACATGGTTTATGCTCTTGATTCTTAGTCGTCTGCCAAGTTGATGTGTTAATTTGCATTTTGAGTCAGCGAGTGTGTTTCGCATGGCCGTCTTTCTCCACTTGGCTGGAGCAGTTTCTACTTGAGAGGGTTTTTTTGCCAAAAGATGCAATCTGCCAACAATATCTATAATCACCTGCACCCCCCCGCTGCTCTGCAGGAGTGTGTATGTGTGTGTGTATGTGTGTGTGTGTGTGTGTGTGTGTGTGTTTGTGTGTGTGTGCTATGCAGGAGTGTATGTAGGCAATATAAAGTGAAACTGAGGAGCCTACACTAACTGTATTTGTGCAATAGGTACTTGGACACATAAATATGCAGTATATATAAGACTGTGTGTGAATGTGTGTGTGTGCGTGCTCGTGTGTGTACATATGTACACATGTGTGAGACCAAATGTGTGTCTTTATGTGTGTGTGTGAGTGTGTGTCCTTGTGTCTGTGTATGTGTGTGTGTTGGCGTGGTACAGAGTATCAGGCATCAGTATGGAATGCGAGGCACATTTTTCTGTGTCTGTCACATCTACGTTAGACTTCAGTTCCAGTTGCTGCCCGGTCGCCAAGGTGACATCGAGTACGTTTTCATGTCACCGGTTGTCTGGGAGTGACACTTCCAGTCTGTTGGTACTGGCCGGGTCTCAGTATCCCACTCTCCCCTCACAGACACGCTGACCTGCACCCCAAATTGATATTTTTAGGGTTGAGTTATTTCCGCTTGCTTGTCAAGAGACAGCGACACTATAAATGTTTCCTAAGGAGTTTCTCCAAGTATTTATGCCACATATCTCTGTAATACAACAGTAAGGAAACAAATAAATCATTTGGTGTTTCTAATGTAAAGACAATTGCTATTTCAGAATGAAAGCATCCCATTACACAAGGAGTTCCTTTACATTCTTACAACATTCCATTACATTGTTTTAGTGTTACTGTTGCTCAACTGTTAGAGCAAGGAGCTATCAACACCAAGGTCATAGGCTATACAGAACACAGATTTGGATAAAACAAAGTCGCTAAAAGGCGTCTGCTAAATTACTGAAATGCAACTATAAAATCAAATATGAAGTGGAGACCCTCTCATTTCTGCTGGGGTCTCTTAGAGGATTAGGTCCTGACCGCTCTGTCTCAAAAAAACACTTGCCTCTGGTGTGCCAGTGTGACCCAGGGGTGTGTGAGAGGTACTGCCATCTTTGGAATGTTCTCCCGGTGGGGTGTCCACTTGGAGACCCAGGGGGCCGGGAAACCTGACACTGACGGTCACATGGGCCACAGGCGTCAGATTTCACTGGCAAGATCCAGTCAGAGCCGCAGCGCAGCGCAGCACAACACAGCATGGCACAGCACAGCACGGCACGGCACAGCACAGCACAGCACAGAGCCACATAGCACAGCACAGCACAGCACAGCGCTGCATAGCACAGCACAGCGCAGCGCAGCACAGCACAACACAGCAGCACAGCACAGCACAGCGCAGCATCCCAGCAGGGCCCAGCACAGCACAGCACAGCACAACAGCGCAGACACAAGCTCTACTGAGCGCAGACGCGTCAGAGGGAGACATGAGCTCTACTGAGAGCAGACACGTCAGAGAGAGACATGAGCTCTACTGAGAGCAGACGCGTCAGAGAGAGACATGAGCTCTACTGAGAGCAGACACGTCAGACAGAGACATGAGCTCTACTGAGCAAAGGGAGACGAGTGAAGATGCTCCTGTGGTAGTCTACCAAGTGCATATTCTGTACCTATTATTCTGTATTTAAAAAATAAATAAAAATAAAATAAATGCGAATAACTTTAAGAGGATTGAGGCCAGGGACGTGCACAGGAGGGGGCTAAGGTTGCCCATCTGCCCTCCTCGACTCAAGATGCCCCTCCGAAGGAAAAATTATAAAAATTTTAAATAGTATAACGGCTGCAGAATTTCATGTAGGCCTAGATAAAAAAAATTGCGGAATATGTGCACAGGGGGAGGGGCCGTGGCAGCGGCGGTTAGTGATCGACCCTGACAATTTCACAGTTTCAAGTGATATAGGCAGAATATGCGTGCGGAGGGAGGGGGCGTGGCGGCGGCGGTTACAAAAATTAACGTGTAGCCTTTTTTTCCAGGGCAGAGCGAAGGCCCTTCAAAATTCCTGTGCACAACCCTGATGTAAGCCTTCCAGTAGAGTAGCATGCTACTACTATTTTAATGCTACTACTAAGTTACAAATTGGCTGGAAGTCAAGATTGAATGAACTCAACGCATTCGGTTGTCTGCCTCTCATTGAAGTAGCAACTTTAACATTTAACAAGTTAGTTTGCTACAACAACACACACACACACACACACACACACACACACACACACACACACACACACACATGTACATTCATCATACACAGAGAGACAGAGCCAGTAGCGATCTTTGTCTACACCACGCACTAGAGTGTCAACTGTGGCAAACAGGGCTGTTCTCTAGGTCTATCTGTGTGTGTGTTTGTGTGGTGTGTATGTCTGTGTGTGTGTGTGTGTGTGTGTGTGTGTGTGTGTGTGTGTGTGTGTGTGTGTGTGTGTGTGTGTGTGTGTGTGTGTGTGCGTGCGTGCGTGGGCGTGTGTGTGTGTGCCTGCTGTCAGAGCTCAACGAGCAGGCACACATGCACTGGCCCCGTTCCAGTTCCACCCCCCCCTCCCCACCCCACCCCCACCCCCTCCACCCCTCAGAGCCAGGGAGCACACAGCCGGAGTAGAAGAACGGAGAAGAAGGGGCAGGAGAGGCGAAGAGGGAGGGCGATGTGGGGGTGTACCGACCCGAGACCCTGTTTGTTTACCCCTTTTTGGCCATTAACCTCTCCCCATGCCCTGCCATTCATCAGAACCTCTGGCTGTGAGTCCGCCCTGAAGAGCCTGCAGCTGCCTGTAATGCAGCAGGAGAGAATAAAGCCATGAAGAGACCAGCGGTCAGATGAAGCCCGGTGTCACCGCCAGCCTGTGTCTTCACTAATTCTGCTAGATGTCTTGCAGTCGTTTTGAACAGGTCTACCTGAATACAAAATTAATTTGTATTATATACGATGTCTGTCCATTTTTGTCTTCGGCCTCTTTTGGTAGTTCCTTAGCAAATGTGTACCTTTCGGATTTCTGACGCTGCTGTTGTCCTTAAACGCTTTCAGTAATCAAACCTGATAATGCTTTGAATGTCTCATTATTTTTGCAATTTATTTTTCAGTGGCATATTATTTCTCAAGTTCACGTACCTGCCTGATAGCTTTGCGAGTGGGATTATCCTGATGAAGACGAAGGTGTGCGCTCCTTATATGTAATACCTCTACTCTCTATGTCCATCTGTGCCCAATGGAACGTAAGGGCTGGGAATTCAAAGGCGGCTTGCGAGGAGCTTGAGAAGGGAAAGACAGATGTCCTCCACCCAGGAGTCTCCCTCAGAGGAGAGAGAGAGGAGATGGGGGGGATTATTCAGCTTTGCCCTCATGTTTTACCCCACAGGGTAGGGGCTCTGGCAGCCTCTCCAAAGGTCGTGACCCCTCCTGTGGCTCTCATTCACGGAGAGGGGGGGGGGGGGGGAGTCACTCCTACTGAAAGAAAGGCCCCAGTTGCACCATGGGATCTGGCAGAGTGTTTGGCTCCAGGGCAGTGTGTTGCTCCATCGACCCAACGACCCTCCTCTGCTGATGCTCCGCTGAGCTCAGGGGAAGGGGGAGAGACCCGCACCCCAGAGAGAGGCCGACTGGAACACATCCGGGCCCATTCCGGCCCAGATCCGGGCCAGATCCGAGTTTGTCTCACGGCCAACTGCTATCAAGGAGCTGGTTTCCATTTCCAACAGCTTGCCTGCCGCTAGCTGGTGTCCAGTTGTGTGGTTGTTCTGTATGTGTGCATGTTCTGTTCAGTAGCCCCTGTAAGGTTCTTCACAGCATGGAGGGGCCTTGGGTGAAGGAAGAGAGAGAGGTGGGGGTTGGGGGGTTGAGGGGTGAGAGGGGGCAGAGAGGGAGGGGGATTTCATCCCCAAGAAAAACTTTGTTTGAAGATCTTGTTTGTTCTGGGTCTACTGTGCTTCCTCTTCTCCCCTGTGCAATCTCTCTCTCTCTCTCTCTCTCTTTCGCTCGGTCCTCTATTCTTTTTCTCTCTCTTTCCCTCTATCTGTTTCTATTGCTCCCCCTTTCTCTTTCTCTCTCCCTCCCTCTGTCTCTCCCCTCATCTCTCTTGCTCCCCTTCTCTCTTTCTTTCTTTCTTTCCCTCTTCCTCTCTCTCTTTTTCTCTTTCCCTCCCTATTCTCCCTCTCTTTCCAAGCCTGTTCTCTTCCAAGCCTGTCCCGTCAGCTGATTTTGTATCAGCAGCTCCACTCAAACAGAAAAAAAAGAAGGGCAGGGAATAACTGGGGACCACTGTCTAGCACCAGGGAGCAAAGGGGAGAAAAAAGGATAGAAAGAAAATCCGACAGACATCAAAAGGGAAGAGGTTCCAAAACACACAAAACTGTTTCAAATTCGCCGCTCGGATATCTACAGGTTCTTTCTTTCCCTCGGACATCAAACGGAAACTTGAAAGGGACTCGGCGAGCCTGATGTAACTTATTCATCGGGAAAGTTCTTTTTCATGACTTTGTCTGCTCCTAGTACCACCACCCTTCCCTCCATTCCCTCCAGGTGTCTTAGTGGCCTGTTAGAGTAGACTCTCTTCTCCCTCCAGATCAGCGCACCCATACACTATACACACTTCACCAAAATACACAGTATGCACAGTTGTGATGGAATACAGGGACGTGCACAGGAGGGGGCTAAGGTTGCTCGGGCATCTGCCCGTTTGCCCTCCTCGACTGAAGTTGCCCCTCCGAAGGAAATATATATATTTTTTTTAAATAGTATTACGGCTGCAGAACTTCATGTAATCGCGGAATATGTGCGCGGGGGGAGGGGGCGTGGCAGCGGCGGTTAGTGATCGACCCTGACAATTTCAGAGTTTCAAGTGATATAGGCAGAATATGCGTCCAGGGGGAGGGGGCGTGGCGGTGGCGGTTACAAAAATGTACGTGTTGCCCCTTTTTTCCAGGGCAGAGCAAAGGCCCTTCAAAATTCCTGTGCACGTCCCTGATGGAATAGGTATCGTGATGACAGAGGTGAACAACTTAGCATATGTAGTCTAACCATCCACTACTTATTTCATTTTATAGAGATACTTCAGCTCCATCTCTTTGAATGCATATTGTACCCTCAACCATGCATATGATGCATATTGTACCCTCAACCATGCATATTACACTATTATCCAGTATAAGTCTACTGTACATATAGATGTTGTTGTTCAAATGGTGACCTAGACAGCACATACAGTCCAACATAACCATCCCAGAGCTTATAGCATTCTGTAGAGGCAGTGCAGTTGAACTGCTCTGACTGTGCTTGGCTGATGTAAGCCAGGGGGTTTGCTATGCAACTCTGAGATGGCTACAGTGATGGCCGGCTTGGCCTGTCTATGCACTGGTTCTGCTCTGTCTCCTGCATCATCTCAATCGTTCTACTGTCTATTTCAAATTGCAAATGGCACAGCATTTCAAACATTATCGTCTAATGAATTGAACATTTGTCACAGGCAGAATGCAAGTTCACAGACACACAAGTGCGCGCACACACACACACACACCCCTTCGCATTGAGCACACACACACACACACACACACACACACACACATACACACACATACACACACGTACACTGAAGTACACTGATTCCATTTATCAAGCCTTTCCCAGGCTGTGTACCTGATTCTAGCGCTTCTGTTCTCCTGATATTGCTTCCTCCACTCTCCTTGTGTGAGAATCTATTTGCAGCACACCCACTCCAATGAAATCACAGTAATCTAATATCAGGCCACTTTCTAGGATCAAACACATTCAGTCTTTGGAGTGTTGTTCTTGGGCCAGCCCTGTTGAGTCCATACACACATACCCCCCATGTATATATGTGTGTGTGTGTGTGTGTGTGTGTGTGTGTGTGTGTGTGTGTGTGTGTGTGTGTGTGTGTGTGCGTGTGTGTGTGTGTGTGCGTGTGCGTGTTTGTGAGTGACAGAACTGAGAACGCGAGGGTGAGTGTGAGAGAGAATGAGTTAGTGTGTTCTGTGTGAGTATGTGTCTGTCTGTCTGTATGTGTGTATCTGTGTGTGTGTATGTGTGTGTGTCTGTGTTTGTGTGAGAAGGTAAATAGAAACTCTGTTTGTGTGCATGTGTGAGACAATGAGATCTTTTTGATGCTTGCCAAACGCAGTCTTGATCTGAAATGTGGCACAGATATCTTTCAGTGATAGCTGCAGGCGTTCACACAATCCTTTGCATTTAACTCCAGCCTTTCAAAACAACACATTACAAAATAACAAGAAAGAAACGTACACAAAGCTGTTCTCTGGTCAGTCAGATTTGTATCTGTGCTTTGGATACCTGATATTTCTCCAGCTTAAAAGACACCATTGTCTCTCACACTTATCTCAGATCAGGTGTGCACGGGGTGTTTTTCTTTGACATATGAGGCCTATTCACGTAATCAGGACCCCAAAATATATTTGTCAAGTCAAGTTATGCCATGTCAGCAATGTCCTCATTACCTGCCCAACCACAGTAAAAAATTAGTTTTTGTTATGATGCATTCCTGTTCTGCATCAGATCATGCCTTTTTATGTTTAGCCCTGGAGAAACATAAACATGTGGCTAACACCAGCTCAATTCCTGTGGAACGATTGGATTCCATTTGCACTCAGGCTTCCAAGGCCGTGAGCCACTTACCACACCCTCTCTTGATACCTATTAATCCGATATTCTCCATATTCTTAGACGATATTCTCCATATTCTTACACAGTCTCATATAGAGCACTTGCATGTTTGAATTACATCACTTTGATCCACACTACCACCAAGGCATTGAATTGCTTTAAAACTGGTTTAAACTTACATGACCTACAAATCCACCCACCGCCCCACCCCTCAGAACAGTTAACCTAAATTCCGAAACCATTGCCTTTATATATTCCCCTCCATACAGTGGTGTTGTCG
>NC_045166.1:10837980-10845480 GCF_900700415.2 Clupea harengus
GCCATCTGTTGACTTTTGTGTAGTTTCTCGTCAGAATAACTCCTCTCTTCACAAACAACAGCTGCCGAGTCAGCAGGTAAAGACTTTCATTTTGGTGAAAAGTGTTACTGATGGCCATTTTGGAAAAGCTGCCATTGCTTTATGCAGCTGGAGCAGGAATGTGTTTCACGTTACGCTCTGATTCAATTCTTCACCTTTTCCTCCCACTGATCCAACAAATGGCTTCAGAAGACACAGAAGTCATACGGAGCATTTCTATCGTCATCCTTTGTCATGAGTGGATCGTGCTAACTACAGTAGATATAGTCATTGTCTTGTGTGAATGTATATTACAGAGCTGCAACAACATCTTGCTAGCTTTCCTTAAAAAGAAGTGAACATGGAATTACCTATGACAAGAACCCGACAGCACTTTAACATTGGGGTCAACTATCCCCTGAAGTGTGCTGAGGCTACATAATAGCAATTATTGCAATGCCATCCGTCATATGTTCTTATATGACTGCTGGTCCGATAGCTCCAGGTTAGATTCCTTTCTGATGAGTGGTTGTCAGAGCTGAAGGTTTATTGGTTTCTATAGATCATTGCTATAATTCCCTGAAATTACTTTAAGCGCTTTTGCCTAATATCTTTGACATTTTCCTCTGTCCTTTAGTTATGGCATGGCTGGCCTCTGATCCACGCGCACTAGAACCATCTGGTTTGCGTGAAGAACACCATTATTGAACCCATCGCACACGTCAAATGACATTAGCAGACATGTCTGCAGATACTGCTTGCTTAGCTGTCTTGGTGTGATCCAATCAAAGTGACTGAGGGGGGAAAACAACATAAAAAAACCCTGACCGAGACGGATTTTCCCTGTCATGTTAATGACGGTATATACCTTCCCCTTTTCTCCAAGAGAGAAAAGCAATCTAGACATCCGAGGCAATATAATAGAGTTAAAGAGGGTCTATGGTTAACAAGCCTAAGTTGATTAATGTTCTAACAAGTCTGTCTGAACGTCGCCGTGAGGCGTCTTATTAGAGGACAGAAGACAATCCGTCTGTCGCACGCGTTTCTTTGAAATACCCTTGCGTCGTTTCAGAAGAGGCAGTTGTAGCGAGGATGAGCCATCTGCAATGTAATAACAATTCTCTGAAGCGGTGCCAGGCTTCGCGACAAACACTTCAGATAGACACACGCTGGTAGTGCCCGCTCTGTTGCTGGGTAGCTGAATGTGTGTGTGTGTGTGATTTGTTTTGTTTTTTAAACAGAGGCCCAAGGAGAAGTGGAAATTCCACTGCCTTTTCCCCAGTCCCTCGGCCTCACATGCTGCAAATCAATGTGAACTGAAACTTTATTTTCCAAAGTGACTCTCTTTCTCTCTCTCTCTCTCTCTCTCTGTCTCTCTCTCTCTCTGTCTCTCTCTCTCTCTCTCTCTTCCTCTCTTGATGTGTACCACCACAGTCATTGTTCTGACCAGTCTCCTGGCTATCAAAGGACCCTGAGACTCTGACTGGATCTTTTTGCCCCTGACTGAGACTGAGACTTGCTGTCATTGTTCAAGTTCCCCTTGTTCTGATTGAATTCTTTTTTTTTGTGGTCCTTCTGGGCTGCCGTGACAGATTATAGAAAGCCTCGGAGTGTACCACTATGGCTGGGGAAACAATGACATTTCCATTGTAGGAACTCAGGGTTCCTGTCGATAAGGAACAAGCCGCTCTGAGTCAAGCGGTGTTTATGCACGTTTGTTTTTCGACGGGAGCAAAAACAACGGGCTACCAGTTTAGACCCAAGTGGTTGTGGGGTGGGATGGGGTGGTGGGGGGGGGTATAAATAGACCGGGGTCGTGGATAAGCATCAAAGGACGGCGAATTCCAGCACTGTGTGAACGGTCCCAAGTCCCAGCCATGCTATTTGAGAGCCAATCAAATCTATCGGGAATGGGCGCTATGTTAATCTTCATTCTCAACCTCGGCAAACACGAATGAGGTCATGTTAAATTAGCCTCATCTGGGGCTGGATTTGCTAACGCTTGTCTGCCTGCCCGCCTGCCCGCCTGCCTGCACACACTTCTATTTTATGCCAGCAGTAGAAGGGAGATCTCTCCAGACTCATTTCTTTACAGCTGAGCCACACACACACATACATACACAGACACGCGCACACACACACACACGCTCGCAGACACACACACAAACACACCTGCACACACACACACACACACACACACACACACACAAACACACACACACACACACACAAACACACACATGCACGAACACACACAAACACATACACACGCACACACACACACACAAACACACACATGCACGAACACACACAAACACATACACACGCACACACACACACACACACACACACACACACACACACACACACACACACACACACACACACACACACACACACACACATACATACACACACGCTCCCGCAAGATTTTGTTAGAAGTTGTGGTAACACAATTAGATGTCCTGTGGTTTGTTAGCGTGTGGTTCGCAGTAACATCAACTCGCATGACAGAGAGGACTTTAGAAGGCTGCAGGAGACTGTGGCTGCCATTCCACCAAAGTACATAGAGAACTGAAAAACAAAAACAACAGGCAGCAACAGCAACAACAGAGTGCTTGCTTTGGTAAAGCAAGTGGAGGAAGTGAGAACAGCTAGCTTTACAGTTTTTCTCGATTGATTACATTCAAAAACTGGAACTTATGGCACAATGACCACAACCTGTAACTCATGTGCCAACTCCCTAAACCAATTCTGCTAAACTATAAGCACAATTATGTGCTTTAGACACAGATTTCAATTGTTAACCGCACTTTCTTCAACTCACAACACACAATTATCTGCTTTAGACACAAATTTCAATTGTTAACCACACTTTCTTCAAAACACTAAACACCATCCTCTCTACTTTGCACACTTCATCAATGCCAAAACCTCCTTGTGTTCAGACAGAACACACTGCTATTCAATTGGCAAAACTTCCATTTCCAAGGCTGTTGTGCAATTTGAAATCAAAGCTTTAGCGATATGATGGCCACAGGTTAGCTCCTGGTTTGGAGAACAATTGATGGCAACATTGAAGTGAGAGGTGATCAGAAAGGCAGAGGAGTGAGAGTAAGAGGAGGAGGAGGAGGAGGAAGAGGATGAAGAGAAAAAGCAAGAAGGAGAGCCATTATCTCTGATGAGATTCGGGCCACTGTGGTCAACCCTGTGGTCAACCATGGTTTGACCATGCAGGAGGCTGGCCAGAGGGTTCAACCAAATATAAGCCGCTTCTCAGTTGCATCCATTCTCTGGACATTCAGAAGAGGGAATAGGTAAGAAACACTACTATGACAGGAAAACACTAGTTTGAATGCCTTATCAGGAGCATAGTATTCTTGTATTTTCCATTGTACTGTATCTGTAAAATTACGTAAACAAATACAAAGTGCAACCATTGATGACCAAGACTAATTCCTAAACATCAATACAGTGAGCCTAGCCACAGTGGACTGTGTTCTAAGGCGGAACACCTTGAGAATAAAGCAGGTGTACAGGGTGCCTTTTGTCAGAAACTCCGACAGTCAAACAGTTATGCTATGACTATGTGCAAGTAAGTCATATACATTTCCACAACTGATTGCGTCCTATCAGCACTGACACATTACTGTACTGTATTGCAATCCAATCCAATGTTACAGTTTTTCTCGATTGCTTACACACATGAAGCATGCCTCGTTTTCTCAAAACTCTAAACACAAATCCCTAAACCACTCACACAAAATGCAACAACATTCACAACACTGTGTAGGTCTATTTCTGATAGCACATTGTCAATATTGTCTTGAGCTAGAACAGGATGCAGTAGTTTTTTGTCCTTTTTTATTTTACATTTTTCTTTCTTTTTTTGTTGACTGTACTGGCCTATATCCTATTGTTTGTTCTGTGCAAATCATTTACACATTCATTTGTGTTTGCTGTGATGTATAGGCTACAGCACTTTTGGAAAAAATAAAGAAATATTTTAGTTGTTACTGTATATTTGTGTGTTGTTTTATATTTGCGTAAAAACATTATACAGTTATATTTTACTACAGGAGTAAGCGTATAGTAACATAATGTTCCTGATAACACCTTCATACTGGTGTTTTCCCATTTCATAGTAGTGTTTTCCATTGAGCACATCAGTGTTCAATCGATGCTTAGAATGTCTACTCATATAATGGGCTGTGTTTGTCATTAGAAAACAAAGTACCCTTTTGAGGTGACATAACACTGTTTTGAAAGCAAAGTTGCCTTTTGCAGGATGTATAAAGGGTTTTGCATTTTGTGTGAGTGGTTTTGGGATTTGTGTTTAGAGTTTTGAGGAAACGAGGCATGCTTTCAAAAAGTGTGTGTTAGCAATCGAGAAAAACTGTAAATCAGATGTCTTCAACTAGCATCCCAGGGGGTCTCACTTGACCTCAACTCAAAAGCTGATCAAACCAGGACTCTGTGTAATCCAACCAGGACTCTGTGTAATACCACCTGGGTTTTGTTCCCATTTGGAAATGTGTCAGTTGTTTTTTCTTATCACATCATCACCAACCCTACAACCTCACTGTCGCCTGATAATGATCTGAATACCTGACTTACCCGACCACAATGTGTACTGTAAATTACTATATCGTTAAAATTCCCAGATAAAAGGCCACCTACGTAACCTACTTAACCCCTGGTTTTACATTGCTTATATATACGTACATTGCATTGGTTTGTGGTTGCATTCCTCCATCCGTTCCTTGTTTTATTCCTTCTCCTCAAATGGGCCTATTTGCCCATGGTGTGTGTCTGTGTTTATGTGTGTGTCTGTGTGTGTGTTTGTGTGCGTGCATGCAGGTGTGTGTGCATGTGAGTGTGTGTGTGAGTGTGTGTGTTCATGCGTGTGTGTGTGTGTGTGTGTATGTGTGTGTGTGTGTGTATTGGCTTCTGATGAAGACGTAAAACATTGCAATGGAGTGGTGATTTGCAACGCTACTTTCTCCATCTCCATCTCTCTGAGTACACTCAGCCGGCTGGACCTCTTCTCCTCTCTTTCTCTCTGATCATCTCAGCTACTCACAGTAATCTCCTGGGACCAACACAGCTGAGTCGCTCCCTGAAAACAGCACCAGCAGCAGGTAACACCATCCATCTGTCTCTCCCAGGGACCCCCTCTTCTTTCTAAACACTAGAACTCAACAGACTCTAAAAGATGCCTATGAAAGCTACATATGTTACACATTCACTTAATTTGCTGACTTCCAGTTGATGGACTGAAGAAGATTCTAAAGCAAGATTCTAAAGTGGTTCTGTTGCTGAAGGTTACCATGGCAACTGGCCTGGCCCATTCTGTTCTGTTCCGTTCTGTCCCTCTCCGTCCTTCAGGGTGTGTGTTGTACCCTGTGACCGTTGCACAGCCTGCCCCCTGCAGAGTGACTGATAATAGCCATGTGCATACTGTACTTACCCATATACTGTACTTAGCTGTATCCACCACCCTGCACAGCCTTGACTGTTTGCTGACCTGACAGTGCCTCTGCTGGGCGTGTGTCTGCACTTCGCCAGTGGGGAGCCACTCTCTGGAGGCCTGGGGAGTGTGGCTAGTTACCTGTGCGTTATCAGCCCCCAGCCCCCCAAACCCCTCCTAACACACACACACACACACACACACATGCATACACACATGCATACACACACACACACACACACACACACACACACACACACACACACACACACACACACATGCATACACACATGCATACACACACACACACACACACACACACACGCACACACACACACCACACACACACACACACACACACACACACACACACACACACCACACACACATACACATACACATACACATACACATACACATACACATACACATACACATACACATACATATACACAAACACATACACATACACATACACACAAATGCACACAGAGACATACACATGCACAAGCACATGCACACTCACACACCCACACACACACACATAAACACACACACACTTGCAGAAGCAAAAGCAGTTTTTGTGCCACCGCCACTCCCCAAACAGGCGCAGCCCCCCCACCCCACCCCCAGTGTCTATGAGACTTTCGTGCCGGTGGGCTCCGAAGAGCACACACTAGAATGTGCTCCATGTTGACTCTAAAAATAGCCCCTGTTCCCGGCTGATGGAGCAGAGAGTGCCCCCCCCCCCCCCCCCCCCCACACACACACACACTACTACCACCACCACCACCACCGCCACCCCCACCCCCTACTCCCCCGTCCTTTCACCCCACCTTCCTCCCCCCAGTGCCTGATCAGATGACAGAGGGAGCTAGCAGTGTGTGTGTGGGGGGGGGGGGGGGTAAATGACAGTTAGTCTGAGTTAGCACATCCACCCCCCCCCCCCCCCCCCCCCCCCCAGCCCCCCCAATAGATTAACCAGCCTGAGAGAGAGAGCACGAGTTAACCAACAGGATAAGAGGCTTGGCTTATTTCCTGTTTATGGGATGGATACAATTGCGCACTCTGCAGTGTCCGGTGGGGTGGACAAGAAAAAGGGCGTCACTGTTGTTTCCTCCTGGCTGCCGTGACAACCGACTCCAAATAGGGTTCCAAATAAGGTTTCAGCTTCATTGAACTGAGGAGGAAATGACCTGGGTTTATGAAGAGCGAGACAAACTGAGAGAGAAGGCATGTTTGGAGTGGACAGAAAGAGAGAAAGACAGAGGGAGGGGTAGACAGAGAGAGAGAGAGAGAGAGGGGTCGACAGCAGACAGATAGACTGAGAGAGAGAAGAAGAGATAGAGAGAGAGTGAAAGAAAGATAGTGAGAGAGACAGAAAGAGAGGGATGGTCAGGGGTAGACAGAGGAAGAAACAGAGACAGAGGTGTAGACAGAGGGAAAGAGGGAGACAGAGAGAGGTACACAGAGAGAGGTAGACAGAGAGAGAGACAGAGAGGGGTACACAGAGAGAGGGAGACAGAGAGAGAGACAGAGAGGTGTAGACAGAGAGAGAGAGAGAGGTAGACAGAAAGAGTAAGAGAGAGAGACAGGGAGGGAGGAGTAGGAAGATCTCCCAGGACACTTGAGCGCAGCTGTCTGTGCCCCTCACGGACCTGCTGAAACCGCCCGTCACCAATGCCCATCATCTCCACGACAACAGGAACCAGCCGATGGGGCAGAGGGGCTGGCACAAAACTGGACTCGTTGCCCCCCCATTCTCTCTCTCTCTCTCTCTCTCTGTCTCTCGCTCAGTTCTTTCTCTCTCTCTCTCTCTCTCTCTCTCTCTCTCTCTCTCTCTCTCTCTCTCTCTCTGTCTCTTGCCAAAGTGTTGTCAACAATGACAATGAGGTTTAACAAGGTTTACGAATGAAATGAAAACATGACATATATGCACACACCCACACAGTGATCTAGACACACATGATCGCATCTCATTTCCCCTAATGTGTCTCTCACACAAACACACA
>NC_045166.1:10850480-10860480 GCF_900700415.2 Clupea harengus
GGAGGCTAGGAGCGTGCGGCCTGACCCCCTCAACGGAGACGCCTCGCTGGGGTGAGCACTTCCAGAGTCTGGAGGGTGCTTGGGCCATGGGGTTGTCAACACTCTGCGTGTCTGAACTATAATCCAGCCCACAGCCTGTTAAGTTACAATCATTTTCATAATTATATTTGCAATTCATTTAATTTTTATTGTCAGTCTTGATTTGTAGCCTACGTCGTTCTTTGCGGTAGGCTATGGATCGCATGCCTACTCACCTTCCAAGACCATCACTCATCAGACAATCACAACAGTTTCTCTCTCTTAGCTTCTTAGAGTTCTCACTTTTCCTTAGTAAAAGTTGGTCTCAGCAGCTTTGTGAATAGGATTTACAAGAAAACCTTTTCTTAGAAATCTTTAGTGTGACTTGTAAAAAAAAAAAAAAGATAAAATGGTTTGTGAAAATGGGCCCAGATCAGTGTTGCCATCTTGAAGCCTGCAGTATGGCTCTCACCACCCTCACCTTCTCCGCCCCCCCCCTTCTTGTCACTCTGGGTCAGGTGTGACGCGTTCGTCTAGTGACCCCTCTTGACCTCTCTAACCCAGAATGCTTCCTGACCATAGGCATGTTTTCCCTTCTGGGTCCGTCGTGGTTCACTCCAGTCGACCCCTTTCTTCCGACCCCGTCACCTCTCTCTGTGTGTCCCCGGGACAGGCCTGGTGCTGATGGAGAACCCTGAGAGTCCCAAGAGGTACCCAGGCCATCTCTCCCTCTCTGCCCGACCTGACACAGCTTCTGAGGGGGTAAGAGGAGCACACAACCACCCCCCGCCACCCCCTCCAGCTCTCCATCCCACTGTGACAATTTTTGGCAGCAGGTAAACTAAAGTGAATTTATTATTAACGAGGAATCATAGAGTGGCGTTTGTTCTGCTCGTTGAAATGAAAGTCGAAAACAATGACTCAGTCGGTTTACGTGTGTCTGTGTGTGTGTGTGTGTGTGTGTTTTATATATCGACACCTTCAATTACTGCCGTTGGGTTGGCCTTGGTGTCTTTCTTTTTTGAAGGAGGCGCTCTAATTGAAAGCCAGGTGACTATTATCTCCCAGGCCGAAACACAGGGAGCAGAACGCGAGATGGCGGCAGGAGATACCTTTGATTGCAGGGACTCGCGCAGAGGGTGTGTGTTACACCTAAACACAGCCGGATTCAAGGCGAAGCCTTATTTTCTTAATCTGTGCTGTTGTGCGCTGGGTTCTTTGTGCTTAGCCACTGTGGACGGCCTCTCCCTCTTGCCGTCCTCCACGTGATGGGGGGGGGGGGGGCTGCCGAGGGGCCCCTGATCACAAAAGCTCTTCAAATATTTACGGTCGAAGTTTTCGAGGCTGAAATATTCATGAGGAGCAGGGAGCTGGCCATCACTCAGATCCCTCCCTGGGCTATTCTGGGAAATCACACGGAGCTGTCCTCACCCTCTCACTGCAGTCTGACGGGGTCCAGCCCCAGCACCACTCACACTTGTGGGACTGCGTGGCTGTTTCCACGAAGGTGCCTGGGAATGAGACACTTCCAGACGGCACTCGGCGTGCAAACTGATCCGGGTTTCACTCGGCCCTGGTCTGGCCCTGATCTGACCCTGATTTGGCTCTGATTTGGCTCTGACCTGGTGCTTGGTCCAGTCTTCTTCTAATTCTGCCTCGCTGGACTGTACAGGCTGCAGAGGCTGGGCAGTAAACAAACCGACAAGGAGTTCGGTCACATGATAGCTGTAACCGGATGCCCATTCTACGTTCTCTCTCAAACCAAGAGGAAGCTCTCTCTCTCTCTCTCTCTCTCTTTCTCTCTCATCACTTTACGAAATGTCCGATCCCGATCGATGCTACTCCCAGACAGCTATCAGATGCATTAGCAACTTAGTGCCAACTAGGAGCTGGTGGTACTATCCAGGACTGTGCAGGACCGTCCAGGACTGTGCCCATCAAAGCCTCAGTCTGGGCGTCTGGCGCTCCACACTGCGGTGACTGGCAGCTAAGGGGCTTGGCACTGTTTGAGGAAGGGGATATTGTGTACCACTTTATTTGCGACCAACCCATTTGGCAGTGGGGCCCAAAATGCAGGGCGGGGACCGGAAGCGTAGATAAATAACGGGGCAAATGAAGATCAGAGCCCATAAAAGGGGGGAGGGGGGGGGGGCAGAATCAGGGGGCACTGCCTCTTTGGAATGTTCTGAAAGCGAGCTCTATCAGCCCTTGAGGTCTCAGTGTGTGTGTGTGTGTGTTTGGGGGGTGGGGGGTTGATTGTCCGGAAGGGCACTGGTAGGCAGGAACTCCTACGAGTTATTGGGGGCTTGCCCAAAAAGCCGAAGACTGGAGAAATAACCCAAGCTGGTGGTGACATTTAAAAGAAAATTGGGGGGGCATAAGAGGGAGGACCAGGGAGAAGTATGGATGATATGGGGTGGGGTAGGTGAGGGCTTTATTTCTGAAAAGACGGGAATAGGTACATTACTGGGTGGGGGTGGGGGGTGTTGGAAAGGAGGGGTCTTAATGGTGCCAGGAGGAAGCACTGGCAGCCAAATGGGGAAACCGTGGCCAAACACCGGACCTAAATCTGCCGGCAGCCAAGAGCTGGCTTTGGTGTACCGCACAGACAGACAGTGACGGCTGAAGGGGTAGGGGCGTTGATGGGTAATGCTGGTTGGGTTGTTGGTTGTTCTTAGAATAGGGTGATGGAATCTCAGTCCCCAGAACACATTGTGCTGCCCACTTTGGTTCTGGTGAGGAGGGATAGGGGAAAGGAGGAAAAGGAGTATCTTCTCTGCGCTTGTCTGCCTCATGGTGAGTGTTTACTGTAACAGGTTGGTGTCAGGAAGATGGGAAGGGTGGGTGACATAACATGACTCCTCACAAAGCCATGCCCTCTTTTAAAGTCTCCTGGCTTGGCAGATTGGCCTACACACACACACACACACACACACACACACAGACACACACGCACACACACACACGCCTGCACACACACACACACACACACACACACACACACACACACACACACATCTTCCTTCCACCTCATATGAGTATCTCAGTTCAGAAAATGACGCTCATTGACTGTGAGCTGATGTGGCAGGGTGATCCCCCACTGACTGGCAAGGCGTGACAGAGAGGAACTGAGGGAGGGAGGGAGGAGAAGAGGACAGTGTGTGTGTGTGTGTGTGGGGGGGGGGGGGGGGGAGTAGACAGGGCACACAGCAACTGCGTGTGTGTGTGTGTGTGTGTGTGTGTGTGTGTGTGTAGGGGTGGGGGCTGGGGGGGCTAGGCAGCTACTCTCTTCGTGTGTTAGCGTGCTGGTGAACACAGGCTTTGGATTCGACCCAGAGGTTTGTTGTGTGTGTGTGTGAGTGTGTGAGTGTGATCAGGAGATGAGTTAGTGGGTGTTGGCGGAATGCGACTGAACTTGCCTTAACACCTCCATTATCACCACCACCTCTGCTGCTGCTGCTGCATGTGAGAGCATGTGTGTGGGTGTGCGAGTGTGTGTTGGGGTCGTGTGTCCATGAGTTTGCCCATGGCAGTGTCTTAAAAGAATGGTGCGGTGTGGTGCGGTGTGGTGCAGTGTGGTGCGGAGCGTAGTGTCGAGGGGACTGGGCGCTGCCAGCCTACGGGACGTGGGCATCCTCTCTCCCTCTCTCTTGTACTGACAATTGCTGCCCCCTACAGGCCATAAAGACCACACACACACACACACACACACACACACACACACACACACACACACACACACACACACAGCCACACACATGCACACACACACACACACACACACACACACACACACACTCACACAACCACACACACACACAGAGCACACACAGAGACACTCACACACACACACAGACACACACACAGAGACACTCACACACACACGCACACACACACACACACACACACACCCACACACACACTCATGTAACCACACACACACAAACAGAGACACTCACACACACACACAGATACACACACAAAGACACTCACACACGCACACACACGCACACACACACACACACACACACACACACACACACACACACACTCCACTCGTCTCCTCACTCTGGTCTGCTAGGTCTCAAAATCCTCAAAAACTCTCGTCAAACTCCCTTCAAAAAGAAAGAAAAGAAAAACGCTCCTCTTACACAAATGCCAGCTAAGTGCGTGTCATTGAACCCTGAAAGACTGGGCCAGGTTTTTACTGTAAGCAAACCAATTTACTGTAAGCAAAACATCGCACAAACAAATACATTTGATTTTGAGGTTGAGGTAGCGAAGGTAGGTGTTGGCAATATTTCTGAGGTGTTTTCAAGCAACAGGGGCACAGACTCTTTCCCCCTGTAGGCTGAAGCTCACAGCACCTGTGGGTTGTTGCGTAGCAGGAAGAACTCAAGGGGTGTCTTACGATGTGGATGTTCAAATTGACTGATGTGATTTTCACAGCTAGCTAGATTCTCTGGCAACACACACCAGCCAGAGTATGGTGGGGAGGTCGGGTGTGGGGGTGGAGGAGGATGCGGGGGGGGGGGGGGGGGGGGTGGTACTGTGTGGCTGTGCGGTTTAATCATTACCAGTAGGCTCCATGCAGATGCACAATGCACCGGCCAATTAATGGCTTGTCATACATTTACAGGCTTTTTGTTGGAGGCACAAAGCCTCTTTTCTGGGGCTCGCGTGATAAATCAGTCGGTGATGTCATCCAGTGACAATGCAGGGCAAACTGGCAGAGTGGCGCAGCCTCCGCTGGACAGGAGGTGGGGGGTTTGCGGATGGCCCTGCCCCTGATTCAACCCTCCTGTTCCCCCACTGCCCCCCACCCCCACCCAGACTACTGTGGACTTCTAACAAATATAACTTATCTAAAAGTCTTACACCTGCATTACCCTTCAGTAGTAGACTAACTGTATCTAAAGATATAACATAAAAATGCCCACATACTTGGTTGTGAGAAGTCCTATCCGTACCGTACATAATCACATCAAGGAAACTGCAGTGCCTTCAACCATTTACCAGACATGTGTCTATAGGCCCATCGCCCAAGTAGTATTCAGACATGCAAGTATTTAGACAAACACACAAACCTGAATTTGATCAGTTCTGTATTTTTGAGCGATAGTAATGTGTGTGTAACAGATCATCATTCGTCAATTTTATGTGGGCTGTGCAAAACAACAGTGTACCGTTTATATTATTTTCTCATTCTTTAGAATAAACCAGAACAGTTTTTTTTAAGAAAAACAAGATATATATCTTTCAGTAGTGCAAACAACATTTTGGATATAATTCATCATCTCATTGGCATGTACTCATTCGATAGTTTTCTTTTAACAATGACTCACGACCAATGAGAAGCTGTGTTTGGGTAGTGGAACATAACATGACAGACAGGCTGAGTGAGAGCAGCAGAGTGTCCTTCTATCTCGTCCAAATCGCCCCGTCTTCATAGTCTCACCTGTAACATGTCTCTCCCATATATTTGCACTGAATCATAGTCTCACCTGTAACATGTCTCTCCCATAGATTTGCACTGAATTTATTCTCACAAATACGGCCCAAAGCGCGTCCTGAATCAGTTTACAGTTTTTTTCCAATCATTTTAACTCTTGTACCAATACCATGTACACATTCCCAAAATACTTACACATCGAGCATACCAGTAGACTATGTGAACCAAACTGTGGATACTTGCCCCTATGCTTAGATACAAATGCTGTCAATGACACCTTCTTCCAAAATTCATGGATACCTGTCCCAGTCAATGTTCACTACCAGCAAAACACTGTGCAACTACAGCATGTTTTGCCAATGTTTAGATACTCTGTTCAAAACAGTTAACTTTCAGTTCAAAACCTAACTTACAGTAATTTAGATCACTGTAGATGGAAAGATGCTGTGTTTGGACAGACAAACGAAGTTATATGCTTGAATAAGAAAAAGTATTCTTATTTTAGCAGAAAGTTTATTTAGATTTTTTATTTTTTTTTGGCTTGCAGACTTCTTACTATCTCTAATAGTAATAGAGTCTAAAGAAGGCAAACATAGATGTAACAGTACTGCTCTATATGTAAGTCATAGGCTATCAGTGAAAGACAGTGATTGAAGAATGCAATTACAGTAAATTTGCCACACTCAATTGTGACAATTGTGAGAGGCAAACCGACATATGAACACTGTCTTCAGATACTTGGCTTGGATTGACGTATTTCCACGATGTAATGCAGAGGAGAATGTTACTGTAAATGGCAAGTTCAAACATGTAAAAGTTTGACACCAAATGCAGATGACAGAATGGATCAGCATTACTGTAGGGCTACAGCAGACTTCTAGTGGTATTACAGTACTTTGGTAGACTGTATCTTCGTGTTGATGTATGTAATTTACTGCATTGGAAATACTGCAGTAAATACGTAGCATATTCATGCCTTTTTGTGGTAATGTAGTTAGCCTATATAGTGCAGTAACACGTGCAACTTTAGCATATGGCTGTAATGAAACATATTGCAGCATTTTAGAATTATTTGTTTACTGTAATATTACAAACTTTATTACTGTAGTCCAAAGAAGTGTTTGTCTGTGTGTGTTTTTTCTCTTTTTTCAATGCAACACTACAGTAATCTATGCCAAACTGGAGGACACAGCAACATTTTATATATGCAATTGGCAATGCTTCAAGTTGTTAGTGTTTTTTAGGTCATTGTACTCTGAGAGAGAACATGTGTTAAAGTCACGGCGGCATTGGTTGTGGTGTGGTTGTTGTAGTGCATTTTGCACCAAAGGTTAACTGATATGTGGAGGTGTGTGTCTGTAAAGCCCACTGTGTTAAGTGTTTGGGAAAAGTGTTCATGGTATTGATACAAGAGTTAAAATGATTGGAAAAAACTGTAATACATCTTTTGGTGTCGACTTTGGTGTCCGGGACAGTAGGCAACCAGATAATAAAAACAGATAAATAGCTAACAGAGGCTAACAGATAGGCTAACAGACAAAATGCCAGACGGGCTAAAAAAGTCAATTCCAGGCTCTCAAAACACTGAGTTTATTTCCAGAGCTAAGGGACTTGAGACACTGTAAATATTGTGCAATCTTGTGCTGACTCAGTAGGGATGACTAGATTATGTTCATCAGCTGTTAACTTTTATTTTTTATAATAAAAATAGCTAATTCCTGAGGCCCCACTAGTAGAGCGACTGGTAGAGATCAAGCCGCTAAAAGCGCAGAGATCATGGCATCCTGGATTTGATGCGCATATGAGCTACTGACAAAAACAATTCTGTTTGGGCTCTAAGGCGTTTTGGATAAAAATGTCTGCTCCATGAATACATGTAAACGCATTATGAAAAGGCTTAGAGCTTAGCAGAGAGAAGACAGCGGAGGCTGAGGGGGAGGAAAACTGAAGGGGGAGAGGCTGCTCATCTGCCGTTGCTTCCCACATGTTGTTAGCCTCTGCTGGGGTAAACCTAGAGGTAGCTGTCCTCCCCATGGTGGAGAGCTTTGACAACAAAGACCAAACCAGCCTTCATGCCTCCACAGTTGGAAGCTGTTACAGCAAAAGAGCAAAACCGTCCACAGCACGACACCGGACTGGGTGGTTGGAGGCTGGCGTCTTGCCGGTCCTTGCCCCATGACGTGATCCTCTGTCTGGGGAAACCTGGAGGTGGCTGCCCTCCGGGTGGTCTAAAGCATTTACAACAAAACAGCAAAACAGATGTTCCACTGAGCTGGGCGACTGGGGGCTGGTGTCCTGGTGGTGGAGTGGACGTCTGTTTAGGTAAACCAGGACAACGCGTGTGGATGACTCGGTGTCTCGTCCAGAGTGGAAGGCTGCCTTGTTTATTGCGGAAGGAATGGTTATTGTGCGAACTGCAAATCTGGTTATGGCATCAGGATTCCATATGTCTCAAAGAGGATTCTTCAAGGCTGTTTGTTCCACCACACTTGTGTTCTTCCATCACACTTAACTCGAGGCGTGTATTTTTACACGCTACCAGGAAACCTCCACGGGCCGACCATGGACTTTTCCATGACCTCCTCTCGGCCCATACCACCCCCCCCCCCCCCCTTTCTCGGTGTTGCCTGCATAAACACATAACTCAAACTCACATACTCGTTTCCCGCACTTTCTCTCTCCTTCTCTCTCGCTCTCTCCTTCTCTATCTCTCTCTCAAGCCCTCAGTTCACCCACGCATGTTGCACACACCCTTGCCCGGGCGCGCAGACCTATCATCTTCCAAACGCCTCTGGACATTATTTTGCAAAGAATTTTGCACTTGCAAGAGCTTGTTTTACATGCACATGCGCGCAAAAGACACTACATTTTTTAATGACGGTGTATTATGCAATTACTCGCCCCCATCATTTCATCAGAATCCGCAAGAGATGACTTTCTTTCTGACTCTTACTTTCATGGTTGGTCTGCTTTCTCTCTCTAAACACGCCCTCCTCACTCACTGCTTTTCTACCTGCCTGTGACATCACAATGCCAGGATTACCCAGCATCCTCCATGCGTGGCCCAACTGACAGGCCTCAGATGCTGATAAATGGGGAGTGGGTTCATTGAACTGCGAAAGGTTCCTAATGGGATCCCTGACAATATAATTACGCCACGAGGATGACACGGTAGTGACAGCTCTCCACCTCCCCCCACTACCCCCCCTCTGCCACTCTCATAACCCCCCCCCAGGACCCCTGACCCTACTGCTATCCCTTCCACTCATCCCCCTATCTGCCGTCTTTCTCATTCTCTCTCTCCCTCTCCCCCACTCTCTCTTCCTCTCACTCCCTCTCTGGAGTGTCCATGACACAGGGGTCTGTGGTGTTCAAGATGTGTATAAGATGAGATGAGTCAGGATGAGTCAGACCCCCCCCCCCACCCACGCATCCATCCACCTCCTCTCTCCCCTTCCTCCTCTTCTCTCCCCCCCCCCCCCCCCCTCTTCTCTCCGCCTCCTCTCGTTCTCCACCATGGATCCAGGTTCCACATGGTTAGCGGCTGACCTTTTGCTTTCCCTCTCTGCCTCTCCACTGCCTCCCCAACCCCTTTTATCATCCTCCACAATACCTGGCATTCATCTGCCACTCTCTTTTCATCCTGTCATTATTGACCCCCCCTTCCCCCACATCCACACACACACACCACACACACACACACACACACACACAGACACACACACACACGCACACAGACACCACACACACACACCACACACACACACATACACACAAACACACACACACACACCACACTCATACAGACACACACACACACACATGCACAGACACACACACACACACACATGCACACACACACACACACACACACACACACACACACACACACACACACACACACAGACACACGCACACACGCACACAGACACCACGCACACACACCACACACACACACATACACACAAACACACACAAACACACCACAGTCATACAGACACACACACACACACATGCACACACACACACACACACACACACACACACACACACACACACACACACACACACACATACAGACACACACACACACACACATGCACAGACACACACACACACATGCACACACACACACACACACACACACACACACACACACACATGCACATGCACACACATGCACAGACACCACACACACACACATACAAACACACACATTCCCCGTTCATATTCACCAGTGCTGCATATTGGGCTATCTATGGCATCAAGATGTGGGGAGCAGGACACCCACAAAATGTTCATCTGCCTCTTTGTGTTGCAGAACTCAGACTGTCTGGTTGTCGTTATGGTGTTAGATAGCTATGGCTTGGCTCAGCTGTTGCTATGGGTGTAGTTCTGGGTTCTGTCAGTCACTGACTTTTTCATTCATTTCATTATTTCACAGTGTTTCTCTCACATACATATGACTTTTTATTATTTATTAAGGCTTATTACCACAAAAGGGCAATACTTTGTTCTGATGTAGCTGCG
>NC_045166.1:10865480-10897980 GCF_900700415.2 Clupea harengus
TTTTTGACAGCAGCTGACTCCAGCACGGTGTGGGCCACAGCTGGACTAGATGCAGACTTTCACAGTTGTCAGCAGGTAGCAGGTACCGTCACGCCGGTGCGTTTAGAATGCTGTCGAATGAATGTTCTAAAGAACATCTGGGTCCATGGAACGTGGAACACTGTTGATGAATGCATTCTCTAATTAGAACGTTCACAACTACCCCCTGCTGAAGGGGTTAACCTCTTCCTCTCCGGTGTGGCCTGCAGCTGATACTCCACAGACTGTAGCCGCCTCTGAAACAGATGCTGGCCAAAACCGGGGACGGACCGGAGACAGGCTTGATCCTTACCCAGACTCAAAGACTCTCTGTGTCTGCCTCAGACCCTCCTGCCTGTGACCTAAGAACCACCTCCGTAAAAAGCCTTGCCTGTGTTTAACTGCTCGTTAGCCCCATCACGGAGCCTCTTAAAAAAGCCCCTCGTAAAGCACACCTGACTGAATTCACCACATTTAATGGCCGCCTTTTTTACGTCAAACGTCCTTTAACAGAGCAGAAAAAAAAACCACAGAGACCTACGCAGGTCAACAGCACACAACGGCTAAAAACCACTGCAACAAAGCAAAGCACTGTACAACAAAAACCAAGAGAGCAAAGGACAGCCAGCATACCAAGCTACAGCACAACACAGTCAAGCCCAGCACAGAAGGGGCAAGTATGGCATTACATTGCTCAAAACAGCAGAAAACAGCACAGCAACCCAGAACAGAAGGCCATTTTCTGGCCAGTGTCTCTTTCAAAGCAAAGTTTTATTTTATTTTAAGTCCTATTAGTATGCATTGCACTTTCTAGACTGAAAAGTAATTTAAAGTGCTGTACAAAGTCAATATCAATGAAATTCAAAGAGATTATCTCCCCAAAAAGATAAGTAAAAAGGGATATTAAACAAACAAACAAAAATGCACAAAGGAAATTGAAAGTATAAATGAATAAAATGAAACAAATGTGACGTTTGTGCTGTAATATGCTGTAACAATGGCAGCACTTTTTTTTTTGACAGCAGCTGACTCCAGCACGGGTGTGGGCTTTCGCAGTTGGGCTTTCGCAGTTGTCCATCCCTTTATCCCCTCTCCCCAATGCTCCCCACATAGGAGGGAGACAAATGGGTGTTACTAGCTCCTGGTTACCAAGTTACAGAACTAAATAAGCCTTCACTCCAATTGGTAGTTGCCATGTGTCGTATTTGCATAAAATAGACCTCAAGCTTATTTTTGCTCTGCCTAGTTGCCGATGCAACAGTCACTCGTCTTTTGTTGCTGATGCTTTCTCTCTCTCCTGTGTCGCCCATGTGACCAAGGGATTTGTTTGTGCTGTAATATGCTGTAACAATGGCAGCACTTTTTTTTTTGACAGCAGCTGACTCCAGCACGGGTGTGGGCCACAGCTGGACTAGATGCAGACTTTCACAGTTGTCAGCAGGTAGCAGGTACTGTCACGCCGGTGCGTTTAGAATGCTGTTGAATGAATGTTCTAAAGAACATCTGGGTCCATGGAACGTATAGTTCATTTGAAACTATAATTCTCTTCCCTTCCACTTCGATGTTGATTTCATCATATCCACTAAAGCCCCCCCTCCCCAAAGTGACCCCCCCCCCCACACACACACACACACCTGTTCTCCCGAGACGCTAAAACCTGGTGGTGATGAATGGAGGCATCGTGTGCGGACCAGGCTGAGGGAGCAGCTGATGTCATTCCCAAGGTGAAATATGTCGTTCTCTCCGCTGGATGCTCACCCGCTTCGGCCCGTCGGCGCAATCACACGCCTATTCATCATGCGATCGATCGGCCCCGGGGGACAGTCGAGCCCTCTTCTATTGCTTTATATCTGTCATGGCCAAAACATTTATGTTCTGAGGGTTGGAATGGATGTGCTTCATAACACACGGGCCTCAGCTGCTGAAAAGAGCCCTGTCCCATGTCACAGAACAGCACCATGATAATCTATCAGAGCATTGAAAGGGCCAAATTGATGTTATTAGGGAGGTGTTATGTCTAGCTGCATCACACACCAGTTTAACAGCTTTGGTCATGATAACCTTCTGCTTTGATTCTGCCTCGTCTTTTTCTTTTTCTTCTTTTCTTCCTCTTCTCCTTCTCCTTCTTCTTCTTCATCATCATTATTATCATCTTCATCTTCTTCATTATCGTCATCATCATTATCATCATCCATATTCATCATCTCCTTCTTTTTTATCTTGCTCTTCCTCATCTTCTTCTTCTTCTTCTTCTTCTTCATCTCCAACTCACGACTGACTACAGGGGCAGTCCCACTCAGGCCAGAGGGAAGGTGCCTATTTGTTGGCTGACTTCCTGGAAGATGTTCAGAAAGCACCATCTGAGTGTGGGCTTGTGTGTGTGTGTGTGTGTGTGTGTGTGTGTGTGTGTGTGTGTGTGTGTGTGTGTGTGTGTGTTCGTCAGAAACTTGTTACTAGTATGTAGGGGTCAACAGAGTCATTTTCTGTGTGTGTGTGTGTGTGTGTGTGTGTGTGTGTGTGTGTGTGTGTGTTTGTGAGGGAGGCTGTGTTTGCTGCTGTAAGCTGTGAGTGTGCCCCCACGGTGATGATATGAAATTAGGCTATCCCTGCACATCTCAACAGAACGTTTTAGCATCCCACTCACATCTGCCAAAGCTCACTGCTAGAAGAGAAGAGAAGAGAAGAGAAGAGAAGAGAAAAATAGAAAGGAAAATAGAAAATAAGATTACAGAACAACAAAGAGGAAAGAAAAATGTTTAAAAACTGAGAAGAGAGAAGAACAGAAGAGAGGCCAGGAGAAGAAAACAGAACAGAACAGAACAGAACAGAAAACAAGCAAAGAATGGAGAAGTGATTAGAAGAACCAATGTCTTCTCTGTCAATGTGTTCTCCGTACACTCTACATTTCCATCATTCTTTTAGTGCGCTCCTGTTTTTCATTAGCGTGGAGTTTTATTGTACGCAGACAGACATGCTAAGCCTATGGGTGGTGGGCAGTATGGCGCTTTCTAAGCCGTTTTCTCTCTTTCTCTCTCTTTTCCCCCCTTTTTTGCCGCCAGAATGACGTGCCCCATCTCCACCGCTACATGCGGGTTCTGGGCCCTTGCCACTTGCCAGCCTCAGTTGTGGGAGCCGGCGGAGTGATGTCATGGGCGAGGGTGCGAGTGAGAGAGAGAACCCGTGTCTGGTGAGGGGATCCCAGGGAGACAGAGGGAGAATGAGAGAGGGACAGGGAAAGGGAGAGAGAGAGAGAGAGAGAGAGAGAGAGAGAGAGAGAGAGAGGGAGCAACAGAAAGAGAAACCATGCAGTATCGTAATGTCATTTTTTTTCATGCCACACACACTTGACAAACACAAGCAGGTGCTGGTGCGCACAGACTCACACACACACACACACACACACATTCAACAACTTCAGAAAATTGCAAAGGAGACCGGGGGAGGCTCACCATGCAACTCCCATCCTGCAAACCAGCGACTGCTTCCGAGGGCTGCTTTTTTGTTGGTGGTGCTGATGAAAGGCTGGCCGAAGCTCTCTCTCTCTCTCTTTGGGCTGCTTCTTTGTTGGTGGTGCTGATGAAAGGCTGGCCGAAGCTCTCTCTCTCTCTCTCTCTCTTTGGGCTGCTTCTTTGTTTGTGGTGCTGATGGAAGGCTGGCCGAAGCGCCAAATGTATCTACGTTAATCTAACAGCCCGTCCTGGACTCAAACCACCAAAGCCTAATTTCTCCAACAACCAAACATGTGAAATAGTTTAGCCAGCCTAGACTAACACGTCAACACAAAGGTAGTTTACTTAATATGTCCACAAGCATAGAACAAATACAAGCACAGAAACTCATGATAGGCCCACACAGAACGAATGAATAGATGATGGCACCGGACCACACACTCACTTGCATTTACAGAATTCATCATTCATCATCTATGGCCCAGCAGCCAAATGTTATCAGAGATGCATATCACAGTAGGTGCACATGTTCCGCCGGGAGAGGGAACAGTTACAGTGCTATAGATTAAAATCCCTGAACCAACTCCATAAGGAACAGAAACAGTTACAGTGCTATAGATTAAAATCCCTGAACCCACTCCATAACGAACAGATACTTGCACTCACCCATCAGGAGTAGGGATGGGTATCGTTTGGTTTTTATCCGATACCGGTACATAACCGATACTTTTAAAACGATACCGGTGCCTAAACGGTGCCGGAACCGATACTTTTTTTTTTTAAGCGCAAAGCGACGATTGACAACATTAAAGAAAGGCTTTTTTTATTGCCAAGGCAATTTTTTTTCTTCAAATTGAACAATATATTAACTGTTTAAAGTATATTATAAATATAAATACATACAAAACACTTGGCTTCCAACTACAGCTTCAAACTTTTTAACTTCAAACTATGAACATTATATTAACTGTAAACAACAGTTTATAGTATACTTAAATAAATATAAATAAATACAAAAAACAGCTTCAAACTTCTTTTGCAAAAATATGAGCCTATTTGCCTTTGGAGTCAAAAATGTATTATTTTGTTTGCATTTATTTCATGAAATTTCACCATTTTATGATTTGTTTATACCTATCTTTTCTATCTTGTTCATAGTCAATCTTGTTACTTGAACACACTGAGTACGAGAAAATGTGTACTGCCCCTTTAAGAGACTACCGTTGGTAGTTTATCTGTCATCTCCGTTTATTTTTCAGTCTTCAGTTGCTGATCTGCCGTTGACTCTTGCCTTCTCTCCCCTCTTTTCACGCAATTATTGTGTTGCATTTGCTGCACGTCGCGATGTTTGAATCTTTTTGTGCGAAATACAGCCACACTTTTGACCGTTTACCTTTCGGTATTTTCTTTGTTAAAAGGTTGATGGCTAGTTCTGTTTGTGCTTGCCTGCTCTTCACTGTCATAAGACTGTTGCTATGAAAACACCAATGAGCTTGAGCGACACAGGACAAAGTTTACATTGGAAGCTGGGGCAGTTTTACATGTGCCCCACGGAATCTGCCTAGCGACCGTGTTCAATTGGCTCAGGCACCGAAATGAAGCACCGAAATCTGCGTTGCATTTCGGTCCGGGTAGGTACCGGTTGTATTGGAACCGGTTCCATATTGGTACCGGTTCTCGGTACCCAACCCTAATCAGGAGTTCGCCCAGACCCACCAATAACATTGAAGCGTGATTAGGCCAACCAATAACAGTGAAGTGTGAGTAGACCCACCAATAACAGTGAAGCGTGAGTAGGCCGACCAATAACAGTGAAGCGTGAGTAGGCCCACCAATAACAGTGAAGCGTGAGTAGGCCGACCAATAACAGTGAAGAACCCAAAAAATGGCCTTCCTCCATGGGCCTCTGGCAGCTTCTGGGCCGCATGGTGCTCTACCAGTTACACCGTTGATCTTTACATCAGTCAACCCAAAGACTGGCAAGGGTATCCCAGAGGGTGACTGAGGGAGGGACTGAGAAATGGAGAAAGATTTGCAATGAAAGAGAGAGAGAATAAGAAACAGAGAGAGGGAGAAAAAGAGGGATAGAGAGAGAGGATAAAGAGAGACACAGCATCCATGTCTGTTGAGGGGATCCCAGGGAAACAGACAAGGTGCGAGAGAAGGAGAAGCAGACAAAAAGGGAGAAAAAAGATGGAGAGAAGAGGAGCGAATGAGAGGGAGAGAAAACAGACAGAAAGAGAGAGAGAGAGAGGGAAAGACAATCCGGCTCTAACCACCATACACCCCCAGAAGCCCCCTTTGGCTGTCTGTTGTTCTGACTCCCATTAGCAGCAATCGGACTCAAATGGCGTTTTATTGCTGCCTCTCCTTACTAGTGATAAAATCGCTCCACAGCAGAGTTCTGCAGGCTGCCGTTATCGCGCCAAGGGCCTCGTTCTCAAGAGGCCTGCAATCAGCCACACAGACGTTTATTTGGGGGCCCCCCCTGATTTGTCAACAGGGGCCCTCCCATCCGCTGCAAGGCAACAAAGTGCGAAGGAGTGTTTGCGTATGACGCATAGAAGAAAAAAACACATAATTGTTTCATTTAATTTTATAATGGAAGGGTTGCAAAGGAGGTTCCCAGTGTGTGTGTGTGTGTGTGTGTGTGTGTGTGTGTGTTTTCTTTTAAACTGTAATTCAGCTTGGGTATAAAAGAGGCATAAAATAACTCTTTTAAAAACTCTCTGGCAGACATGGTCACTCATCCACACCATCCGTCTTTGTCTATACCGCTCCGAGAGGCTGGTCACATGGTGGCCAAGCGACCAACCACGAGTCAGGAATTGTCATAATATTTGTGTGTTTTTCCATGACAACCATCCTCTTCGGAAAGAGGCACTCTGGGAAGGCTGTCAGAATGGCACAAGGCGCCTCTCTCTCTCCCTCTCTCTCTCTCTCTCTCTCTCTCTGTGGGCTGCAGATCAACCGCTGGCTGAGATAATTCCAGGTCTTAATGCGCTTCTCCTATTTGCCCTGGATCGTAAACACTTGAATTAAACTGAAGTAGAGACTCGCAAAGTAGGCTGTGTGTGTCTATGTGTGTATCTGTGTGTGAGTATGTATGTGTGTGTGTGTGTGTGTGTGTGTGTGTGTGTGTGTGTGTGTATGTCTATGTGGATGTTTGTGTGTGCATGTATGCATGTATGTGTGTGTGTGTGTGTGTGTGTGTGTGTTTTCTCGCCAATTCATGCGGATGGCTTCCAATTTTACGAATGAATCACTCTGATCACGACAGCGGGCTGCAGTGCTGCTAGAACTGGAGAGAGAGAGAGAGAGAGAGAGAGGGTCCACCTTCGTCTGTGCCCGCCTGCGTAAGCCTGTGTTCCTCTGCCACTAGATGTTGGACAGACAGCCAATCTCACACACACACACACACACACACACACACACTGGTGGAGAGAGCAGATGGATTGCTTTTGCCTGTAGGTGGCCTGGGCGCACTGCCTAGCAATCTGGAGCTGGAGTCAGGGCCTTTCGCAGTAGCCCATACCTGCCATCCTGAACACTGTGTGTGTGTGTGTGTGTGTGTGTGTGTGTGTGTGTGTGTGTGCTTGTCTGTCTGTACACACTGGCACATATATCTATGTCAGTGTGCACATGTGTGTATGTTAATGTCTGTGTGTTTATATGCATGTTTGGGTATATGTGTGAGTCTGTGAGTATGTGGTGTGTGTGTGTGTGTGTGTGTGTGTGTGTGTGTGTTGTCGCAGCCCAGCTCTCAGAAGGACGCAACAAGGGAATTTCTCAAGCACGTTCTTTATTACAGTTTTTCTCGATTGATTACATTCAAAAACTGGAACTTATGGCACAATGACCACAACCTGTAACTCATGTGCCAACTCCCTAAACCAATTCTGCTAAACTATAAGCACAATTATGTGCTTTAGACACAGATTTCAATTGTTAACCGCACTTTCTTCAACTCACAACACACAATTATCTGCTTTAGACACAAATTTCAATTGTTAACCACACTTTCTTCAAAACACTTAACACCATCCTCTCTACTTTGCACACTTCATCAATGCCAAAACCTCCTTGTGTTCAGACAGAACACACTGCTATTCAATTGGCAAAACTTCCATTTCCAAGGCTGTTGTGCAATTTGAAATCAAAGCTTTAGCAATATGATGGCCACAGGTTAGCTCCTGGTTTGGAGAACAATTGATGGCAACATTGAAGTGAGAGGTGATCAGAAAGGCAGAGGAGTGAGAGTAAGAGGAGGAGGAGGAGGAGGAAGAGGATGAAGAGAAAGAGCAAGAAGGAGAGCCATTATCTCTGATGAGATTCGGGCCACTGTGGTCAACCCTGTGGTCAATCATGGTTTGACCATGCAGGAGGCTGGCCAGAGGGTTCAACCAAATATAAGCCGCTTCTCAGTTGCATCCATTCTCTGGACATTCAGAAGAGGGAATAGGTAAGAAACACTACTATGACAGGAAAACACTAGTTTGAATGCCTTATCAGGAGCATAGTATTCTTGTATTTTCCATTGTACTGTATCTGTAAAATTACGTAAACAAATACAAAGTGCAACCATTGATGACCAAGACTAATTCCTAAACATCAATACAGTGAGCCTAGCCACAGTGGACTGTGTTCTAAGGCGGAACACCTTGAGAATAAAGCAGGTGTACAGGGTGCCTTTTGTCAGAAACTCCGACAGTCAAACAGTTATGCTATGACTATGTGCAAGTAAGTCATATACATTTCCACAACTGATTGCGTCCTATCAGCACTGACACATTACTGTACTGTATTGCAATCCAATCCAATGTTACAGTTTTTCTCGATTGCTTACACACATGAAGCATGCCTCGTTTTCTCAAAACTCTAAACACAAATCCCTAAACCACTCACACAAAATGCAACAACATTCACAACACTGTGTAGGTCTATTTCTGATAGCACATTGTCAATATTGTCTTGAGCTAGAACAGGATGCAGTAGTTTTTTGTCCTTTTTTATTTTACATTTTTCTTTCTTTTTTTTGTTGACTGTACTGGCCTATATCCTATTGTTTGTTCTGTGCAAATCATTTACACATTCATTTGTGTTTGCTGTGATGTATAGGCTACAGCACTTTTGGAAAAAATAAAGAAATATTTTAGTTGTTACTGTATATTTGTGTGTTGTTTTATATTTGCGTAAAAACATTATACAGTTATATTTTACTAAAGGAGTAAGCGTATAGTAACATATTGGTGTTTTCCCATTTCATAGTAGTGTTTTCCATTGAGCACATCAGTGTTCAATCGATGCTTAGAATGTCTACTCATATAATGGGCTGTGTTTGTCATTAGAAAACAAAGTACCCTTTTGAGGTGACATAACACTGTTTTGAAAGCAAAGTTGCCTTTTGCAGGATGTATAAAGGGTTTTGCATTTTGTGTGAGTGGTTTTGGGATTTGTGTTTAGAGTTTTGAGGAAACGAGGCATGCTTTCAAAAAATGTGTGTTAGCAATCGAGAAAAACTGTAAGGCTTCAAACTTAAAACAAAGGTATTTAAACAAACAGAAAATGGGGTAAACCCTCCGGCTTGCACCCAGTGCAACCGGCACCTTTCCCTCTGTCTCTTTCTCGCTCGTCAGCCCTTCTTACTGACTGTTTTAAAGTCTTTGTCTGACTAGTTGGCACTGATCAGCAACTAGTCAGACAATCTACACCTGTGTGTCCAATTAGGGAATGGCCCGACCTGCCTAGTCCCCAGAACCCCTCCCCAGGGTCCTAAAGCCTGCCCTGTATAGTCCTAGTAAGGGAAATCAGCCATGTTTAAACTAAGTGGGAGCCCAAGAGCAGCTTGGGCTACCACAGTGTGTGTGTGTGTGTGTGTGTGTGTGTGTGTGTGTGTGTGTGTGTGTGTGTGTGTGTGTGTGTGTGTGTGTGTGTGTGTGTGTGTGTGTGTGTGTGTGTGCCTAAGTATGAATATGACATTAATCTGTCTCGTCTCATCTCATCTCTTCCAAGTCATTTCACTGTTGTAACTCAGCTGTGCTTTAGTCATGGCCAAAAGTACAACCTAGCATGCAAATACAGTGGGTAACAATCTGAGGTTACATTCTTGAGAACCTTGTATTTTATAGACTTGTAGAGGGATTGCTTTGCTGATAAGGTAATATACCAATGCTATGGGGTGGGAGGGCATCATGATGAAGTCAATTGGGAATTCTTGAAATGACTTCAGGAACTGGTGGTTTAAGTGAGTGTTATTTTATGTGAGTGTTATTTTATGTGAGTGTTATTGTAAGTGAGTGTTATTTTATGTGAGTGTTATTTTAAGTGAGTGTTACTTTATGTGAGCGTTATGACAACATGATGAGGCTGGGCTTTGATCACGTCGTCAGAGTCGGTAGCAGTGTCCGAGCCTCTTTGACCCTGCTGAAACTAGGTCGCTGAATCCTCTTTATATATAAGTCTTGTGTGTGTGTCTGTGTGTGTGTGTGTGTGTGTGTGTGTGTGTGTGTGTGTGTGTGTGTGTGTGTGAGAGAGAGAGAGTGTGTGTCTGAAGGAAACTCATTTTGCTTTCCCATCTATCAAGCCCAGCTAATGCTAATGCTCAGTGAGGCGCAATCAAACACATCTTAGAGGGTTTCTTCATTTCTCACACACAAACTCACTAACAAACACACACACACACACACACACACACACACACACACACACACCTACACACACACACACACACACACACAAACACACACACACACTAACAAACACACACACACACACACACACACACACACATACACACACACACACACACACACACACACATACACACACACAAACACACACACACACTAACAAACACACACACACACACACACACACACGCAAACACACACACTAACACACACACACACACACACACACACACACACACATATTCACACACTCACACAACCATACCCGTACACACATTCTCACTCACACACACACATACACACACACACACACACAATGTACACATATTTACTCGCCACAGTTCCCCAAGGCTGAGGAGCAAAGATAGAGAATTTGCCAGAAAACAACACCAGCGGTATTCTAATGAGTGGTGGCTGCTCTGCCAACCGACTCAGACTAGCGGTTTGTGGGGCGGGCGGGCAGGTGGTGGAGGGGGGTCACGGAGGGTGTGTGTGTGTGTGTGTGTGTGTGTGTGTGTGGTGCGCCGGCACCAGCCTCCGTCTCTGCTCCAGTCGAGGCTAATGGGAGTAGGCCACAGCAAAGGGAGCGAGGGGCTTATGGTGAGTCGCAGTGGCGCAGAGGGATCGCCATGTGCTTCTGATTTAGGGGAGAGAGAGAGGGAGAGAGAGAGGGAGAAAGAGAGGGAAAGAGAGAGGGAGAGGGGGAGAGAGAGAAAGAGACAGAGACAGAGAGAGATAGTGAGAGGGAGAGAGGGAGAGAGAAAGAGAGAGAGAGAGCAATAATTAAGCAAAATTACATTACCGATTGGAAAACACAAACAAAAATAAAAAGTAAAATGCAATTCTATATGGCCCTAAACAGAAATGATACTTTAGCACCCTATTTGACCTTGATCACAGACAAGAAATTGTGAACCATACTCAGTACAGAGAGATGGTGAGAGGGAGAGAGAGAGAGATGGAGAGCAAGAGAGGGAGGGAGAGAGAGAGAGAGATGGAGAGCGAGAGAGGGAGAGAGAGGGGGGCTTTCACAGGGATGTGGCATAAGAGGGTAAACACACATAAACACACATTCAATCCAATTAGATATAGCCCATACACAAACACACACAAACACACACACTCCCATGGCACACATACAAATAAACATGTAACCACAAACATACACTAACCACTGCTGATGCATTCTCATTTATTCACATACGCTCACTCGCACAGACACACACAATCACACTTAAACACACAAACACACACACACACACACACTCCCATGGCACACATACAAATAAACATGTAACCACAAACATACACTAACCACTGCTGATGCATTCTCATTTATTCACATACGCTCACTCGCACAGACACACACAATCACACTTAAACACACAGACACACGCACACACACTCTCTCTCTCTATCTCACACACACATTCATGCTCAAACATGCACACACAGAAATAAACATTCCTTTCCTACACACTTAAGACAGAGTCAGCATTTTTTATGTGTTTCTCTTGTGTGTGTCTTTTTCTTCTGAAACACTGTTGGCCATGTTCCCCCTTTACTTTCAGACCATCTTGGCAAGTGTGTGTGTGTGTGTGTGTGTATGTGTGCTGTGTGTATGTGTGCCTAAGAATCACTCAGTGGAGAGAGAGAGAGAGAGAAAGCGTCACTGCTAAGCTGCAGCGTGGTTGTCGCGTGCCGAATCTCGCTCCTCTTTTTCCTCCTCCTCCTCCTCCAACTACTGTTCTTCTTTCTTTTCCTCTTCCTCCTCCTCCTCCTTCTACTCCTGTTTCTGTTCATCCTCCTCTTCCTCCTCCTCCTCCTGTTTCTGTTCATCCTCCTCTTCCTCCTCCTTCTACTCCTGTGTTCATCCACCTCTTCCTCCTCCTCCTCATTCCACTCTTGTTTCTGTTCATTCTCCTCTTTCTCCTCCTCATTCCACTCCTGTTTCTGTTCCTCCTCCTCTTCCTCCTCCGCCTCCTCCTCCTCCTCCTCCTCCTCCTCCTCCTCCTTACTTCTCTGCCTGCCTCTGCTTGAGCTGCCGGCAGCAGTTCTGACAGCAGCTCTGCCAGTGGATATCGCCCTCATTGAGCAACCAGCTGCTGCCTCCACACCTCCTCCCCTCTATCCATCCACACCTCCTCCCCTCCAAGAAGCTACCATCAGGACCCAATAGAGAAGCCCCAGCTCTGAACACCGTGCCCCCAGGGTAAGGGCGTGATGCCCACACCACGCTGCCAGCTGTCAGAGGCCGCGCGCCTCGAGTGTTGCGTGTCGACACCCATTACACCACCGCTGGCGAGGGAAAGAGAGAGAGAGAGAGAGAAAGAGAGAGAAAGAGCAAGCAGAAAAGAGAAAGAGAGGGAGAGAGAGACATAAATGCTTACTTATGACATGATCTTAGATGATACTGCTCACTTATGATACCCACTTAGATGATACTGCTTACTTTACTTACTTTACTATATACTTGATGTTTTACAGTCGATCCAGTCAGAGCCAGCCCATCTAAACATAATGATACACACAAGGAAGTACTGTGTGTGTGTGTGTGTGTACGAGACACTGTGTGTGTGTGTTTGTGTGTGTGTACGAGACACTGTGTGTGTGTGTGTGTGTGTGTGTGTGTGTGTGTGTGTGTGTGTGTGTGCGAGACACTGTGTGTGTGTGTGTGATGTGTGTGATATTGCACATATTCTTAAGTAAACAGACTTTTAACTCTGTTTTAACTTTCATTGGAATTACAGCACGTGAATTATCAAGCTGAAAGCTAAGACCTCCTGTGCAAAGAGGGTGTGAGAAATGATTTCCTTCATAAGCTGTGTGATGGCGCCCTCTTGAGTTCAATTTATGAAACGCCTCATTATTCTGTAGTGCTTGAAGAATAAGGAGTCCATTTCAAAGTCAAAGCAGCCTTGGGTGTATGTAACTGTATAAAACTTCCTAATTATGCATCCATATTCTTCTTGTCTGATGCTTATACACAAATTGTAGCCCCTGGATGTTTCCGTCAGTTCCCAAATTCTTCTCAAGTCCTTCGGTGAAGTTTGCCACTTTATGGTTAGCCTACTTGGTTAAGCAACAGCGCAGCCTATTGGCCAGATTGAGTAAGACAGGAAAAATCGTCCCGAGCCATGACTCAACAGTATGTTTTTATTATACATATGTACTATACATCATACATATATACAATTCATTATAGTAAGAATATGTTGGTTTACATACGTTTACTTTTTCTGGGAGTGTGGTGCTGAAATACTACATGTCAAACATTTTGCCAAAGAGCTCATAGTGCTTTGCTTTAAGACATTTGCTTTGTGATTGCACATACCCAGTGCTTTAAAATGTATGAGACCGTCTGAGGGGGTTAACCTGCGGCCAACTCACAGTTGCACATTAGTATTTTATCTGACCAGGTACATCTAATTGTTCCTTCAAATGTTAAGTTAATGTTAATTCTTTTTTTCCTCCAGTTGTCTCCTGGTCTGATGGTTACTCATCTGTGATCGTGCCTCCTCTCCTGATCTGCTTCCATTTGACTCCATTTTTGTATTTTCGATCCCGCAGAGGGAGACCCCCTTTGTTTTTTCGTCCATTTGATGTGGTAAATAACACACACCCCAGAGTCTGAGTGGCAGGAGGATAACGAGCGCTATTTGGGCCCATTTGAGTGCAGCTAGCGGGTAATGACTGTCATTGGGACTTCCTGGAAAGGCATGGCGAGGTGCGGAACCCCTGTGGCTCGCTCAAACAGCCCAAAATGACCCGAGAAGAAGAGTGGCTCCCTGAGTCGCTCAAACAGCCCAAACGACCCGAGAAGAAGAGTGGCTCCCTGAGTGGCTCCCTGCGTGTGCCTCTGCCCAACAGAGTGTAGGAGAGAGTGTGAAAAGCAGAATCACCTGAATCCCGGATGATGAAAAGGGGGCCATGTGTACTGTGAATTTTACCAGTGTGGGTGAAAATTATGAATTTAAAATCAACTTTAATCAGTTCCTAAAGGGATCAGGTAGTTTAATGCTATAAATGAGCAATTTCCTTCCTGCTGTACTTATTTGCATTTATGAAGGATTACAAAACAACAGTACTTCTTTGTTTTTAGTTTTTTAAGCACAACAAAGGTTTTTCTTATTGCTCTATACTATACATTCGATTGCAATTTCAGCATTTCTATCTTGTAAACACTCCTTCTTGAATGTGAATGGACCACATTGTCTTCAACCGTGCTTTTTTTTGCGTCATTAGGCAAGATGATGCAGAATGGTTTTGCACTGGATTGTACCACCCAGTTAGCGACATTGGACTGGATTGTACCACCCAGTTAGCGACATTCAATAAGCAGGCACTGTTCTCCCACAGAGGCTTACAGCACAGGTAAGACAAACACTTTATCCCCGTGTACACTCTCTAAGAATTTAACCTATGCCTTGAACCTCAGCGACTTGTTTAACCAGCCAAGTCACAGGAACTCAGTGATGATTAAACCAAGCAGTGTACAAGAAATGTTCATGGAGTGTATGTGTGTAATTGTTGGTAATTCAGCGCAGATGGTCAGAAGATGGGGCTGCAGGACTGAGAAAACTGCTGAAATGGGGCCGGTCCCCAACTGCAATGCTGTTCTCATGAGAAATGACACCTTAGAAAACACAGCTTATTGTCAGCTCCATATTTCTGAGAGTCATGATGTATGGGAGGGTACTGTTCTTTGTGACTATAAATGTTCCTAGCTGCATTTTTGTGTAAAAGCAAAGACCAGGAAGTGAAACTAAAATTATGTTGGTCACACCGAGAACAACTACATGTTTAGAATGAAGGTTCTGACAGTCACACACTTTTTCAGTGTGGCCTTGCTGGTTCTACTTCAGAAGCTGTGCAGGTGCATACAGCTATTTAAATCAATGTTCATGTCATTTGTCAAATGCCTTCTGTCACTGAAACTCTGTGTGGATGTGAATTGTAATTGCTTGCAGATTGCATTTTTACTCGATGTAATTCATGATGTATGTGTAATTGAGGGTCTGAAGGTCTTTAAGTGAATGCTAAAGCCATGTCTAGTCATTGTAGGTTTATTTCACTTCGGTGCATCCATTTCATTCCAGTTTTATTTAGATAAAAAATAGCACCAGCAAACACTCAGTCAAAGCGTTCCACAGAGCCTTTGTCCATATTAAGTTGTCATCAGCTCAATATAAAAACCTCATAAAATCTGTGGGAATAATAAATACCAGAAACTCATTTGGTTGTGGTATTCATCAGGGTGAATAAAATTAACGTCTTTTTTTGCCCTTAAAATTCAACATGCTGAATTGCTTCCATTTGGGACATTACTTTGAAAGTACCCTTTGGCCCTAAATGCATCATAGTACTATGATGGGCCCAACCATTCAGTACTTTACCTATCATAGTCAGTGTTGCCAGAGAGCATGGAGACAGATAAACACACACACACACACACACACACACACACACACACACACACACACACACACACACACACACACACACACACACACACACACGCACGCACACACACACTTACTCAGAGAGAGAGAGAGAGGTTCATCATTGTTGTCAGGATTGCTTGAGTAACTCCAGTATCATTACACAGCCAGTTTCGACATGAACAGTCAAAGAAGACTCGGTACTGACCCGGCCTCTCTGCTCCTTCTGCTGAGGGATGCATTACAGGACATCTGATTGGACCCGAAATCAAAGGGTCCTACCACAACCAATCAGGTTCATCCATTCATCTGTGAGATTCTATTTCATGTCATTTTTTAACAAGCACTTAACCAGTCAAGGTAACCTAAATCAGCTCTACAGCATATGTGCTTGGACAGCGTGACACTGAATCGTTTCAAGTATTCAGCCCAAAACCAAGAGCCAGAGGAAGATAAAAAAAAAGACAGGTCGGAGTCGGTCAGTGGTACATTAAACGTTTTATTTTGTTATTATTGTGAGACATTTCGGTGTTCATTACTGCAAAGATGTGTTCTTGTTTTATGCGTTATTTCACAAGGTCCCTGGAATTGCGCCCACTGCTTCGAATGGGAATTAAATAACGCTGACCGTAGATGTTCCTCTATTCCTGCGAACCGAGAACTTCATTGGCTCGGTAAGAGGAGTCAGTGGTTTATGCGGTCACTCAGAAGTCAAATCAAACATCACCAAACAAACCAAACCAACCACCAAACAAACATGTTGAGCAACATACTTTTACTTTTATCTTTCTTTTGCAGATTTTAGTTTCTCGATATATGGTTCAAATACAATACTGCAACCTACTTTCTCTTAGAAAATATGGCTATTTTTTATTTTCCAAGCGGACCGATTTTGTATTGCTTTGTTGGCGAGCGAATGCTAGTCCCACGTCACAACTTGTAGCGATGCAGAATGTGAACACGGCGCTGGGATAAAACACCCTGTAACACAGGGAGGTACCTGGGACCGCTTCATTTTAGTCTCCCCTGCTCTGCACTCTCAGCCTTTGTTCCGGCCATTTCACTCTTTCAGCTAAAAAATGCCAAACATTCACACGCAGCTCTTTTCTTTTTAGCGAGCAAATGTAGAGTGGATCTTAGGCTCATGTGGACCATTACAGGTTCCTGTGTTCAGGAAGACAACAGGCCTATGTCTACCACCTCTTGGAGTTCACAGTTAATCCCATAGAAGGCTTTGAAAGTTAGACCTATCTTGTCTTATTCTGTAATTTGTACTTTAATGGTGTCTTATTAAATAGCAGTGTTAACTTCAGTAAATATTAATAAAGCAATAGATTACTAATGACAAACATATCAACTTTCCAAAACACAGAGGAAATGGACAGCTGAGCAAAGCAAAAGGGTTTCACATAAATAAAGTAGCAGGACTGGGCTACTCAGTGGACACTACTAGTGACTGGGGCATTCTTGAACCGCATGCCTGCTGACAAGTTTCTTGGGCAGTGTGACCAAAGCCTCATAGTGCCGTATTGATTGCTTCATCATTTTTAATTGAATTAATTTCTTGTTTTCTGTACTGTAGTTTATGATTGCACTGAGGCTACCTATGCATGCATTCCTCCATTGATCTGTCCATCATCACAATGTTCCATCAACTGCCTCCTAATTCTGTGACTTGAAAAATGCCATTGTCAAGGTTGTCAGGCTTCCTTACAAATAAAACCCAAGGCTTATAGCTGCATGAATGTTATTGAGAAATCCCTGCATTCTGTGAATCATGAGCCTGTGATTTATATGTATAAATAGGCACAAAATCTTCAGACCACAGGAAATCCCAGTATGGCTTGTGTAAAAGCCCTGAGTCAGGTAGAAAATAATTATATAAAGATGAAATATGCAACATGAGATTCTTATGAAATTTAATTTCTGCCATCCTCAGCAACTTTTCCTTTCACTCAAGTTCCCCTCGTTCACGCTGGAAACGGTTCGGCAGAAGAAGAAAGGGCAAAAAAAGAAGAAGTTTGGAATTGACCTGTCAGTGATGGGAAGACTCTGAACTGAATGGTTGATGGATGATTTCAACAGGTCATTAAGTTACGGAAAGGAAGCAAACATCTGTCCCGTCCGTCCGTCCGTTCGTCCCCCCCTGTGAAATTAAAACAACAAATGACAACAGTTTTAACAGGAAGTGACATAACATATAAAATCCTGTTTTGATTAACGGGCAATTTGTGAGCTCACACTCAGCCGATTCCCCAGCACCATTTAGAGTCAGTCTCTGAGATTAGGGTGGTCCATTGTGGCACGGTGGCTCAGTTGCTTGCACTGCTGCCTCACAGCAAGAAGGTCATGGGTTTGATTCCCGCATGGGGCGCTGTTGGCTCTGGGGGGCAGGTCCTCCCCAGAGTGCACAGTGCTCAGGTGGGCTATCTCCCGGGCCTTTCTGTGTGGAGTTTGCATGTTCTCCCCGTGTTCACACGGGGTTTCCTCCACTAAGAACCCCAACAGTAAAATGATGCAAAACAACAGAACTTATGTCCATCCCTTCACTTCACTTGGTCCCCGGGCGCTGCAAAGCTGCCCACTGCTCCTGGGCGGTCCCTGAGGAAGGACGGTCCAGGATGGGAAAAAAGCAGAAAATAAATTCACCGCGACCTCAGGCCTACCTGCGTGTGTGTGTGTGTGTCTGTCCTGTGTCGCCTCCATATATGCACGTGTGTGTTCCAGTGTGTCGTGTGTGCCATTAAAAACCTGACAAAGGTCTTAATTATTATTATTATTTAGGGTGGTCTTTCAAATATGCGTGATGTGTATGATGAGCATCTGCGGCCAAACATCCACCACCACACCAGCTCTGCCATCCTTCTCACTGAAGCTGCTTCTACGGCTTGAACAGCACTTATTCCCTTGTTTGAAACTCATTTTATTTGCTAATGAAGGGGAATTCCTTTATCATGGACTATTAACTATTGACTATTGTTAAATTGTTGTTAAACATTTTGGTTGTAAATGTCGCATTATCCTCAGTGAAGCTGCTAGTAGGGCTTAAGCAGCACTTCCACCCTTGTTTGGCACTGATTTAATTGGCTAACTATTAACTATTACAGACTTTCCAGTATGATAAGCAGGAAGCCATGTTTCCAAACATAATCTGTTTATGCTTCAAAAACTGCTTGATGGGAGCAGCCGAACACCGAACACTGCCCTTGTACCTTGCGTCACCCAGTTTCTCTGTTCCTTTGCTTTAACTATAATTATAACATAAAAATAGTTACCGACATCAACTTTGATATAGGATATGTTCTCCTCATTGATTAAGATGGCACGATGCCTTAAACCATATCTACCGCATCTGACTGCAGTAAGTGGGCATGAAGGATAGAAAAATAAAAGCCCGCATTTCTATTGTTCCACAGGTGAATGATGGATCTTGGACCATGGTCAATAAGTCAGTTCTCAGAAGTTATGGCTAATTTCTTTTTCCACCCTAAATTATTTTTTTCGGAAAGCAAATGCTACTCCCACAGCCTAACATGTACCAACGTGGCACGCCGCATAAATAACCCTCTCAGAATCCTCTCAGAAAGCAGCTCTCAGCTGGAACACAGCGAAGGACTTGGGACCACTCTATTTCAGAGTCTCCCCCTGCCCTCTCTTTTTCAGCCTTTGTTCCCTTTTCATCCACTCCATTCTTCCTGCTCAAATGTCGGTGTCCAGCAGTCTTAGATTTCGCTAGGACACGCACTGAGCGGACAACTTTGGGCTCTCTAGTTGTCAGGTTCCTGGTGGATACGGTAACCAGTGCCATGTGTAGGTACAGACTGCACAGGCCTGGCATAGATCCTGGCATAGAACCCCAGGTCAGATCTGGGCAGAGTGGTTATGCAGGTCAGTCACTGTTCATTCATCTGCAAGGGCATATTCCACTTTTAGTGTAACTTCATGTAAACCACACTGAAAGTGGAATATATCCCTGTCTGTCAAGAATTTCGTCTAAACCTTGACAGACAGGGATGCCCAACTCTTTATTAATTTACTGATTTGTTATTTAATCACAGAAAAAAAAACACCTGGCTATACACAAACAGGTTATTTTATGAAACCGTGGATTTTTGAAAGGTGTTGGCTGGACTAGACCTTTCCTTTGAGAGTTAGATCTGAGCTATAACACTGGAGGGACTGTCTGACCCACTTCTATCCCCATTGTGTGCTGCCACTGTCTGCTTGACCTGAAACTGACAGGGTCAAGTTAGTGTATTACATTTATTTTTTTGATCAAGCAGTTAACCTCAACATACCATCAATTATTGATTAGTTAACATGAATGTGCCATTGACATGAACTAATGCTGAGTGTGTTAGTAAATTCTTTATTGTATAACTAACATGACTCGTGTCTACCTGAGCCAAGCTGGGGTTCTCAGTCATTTAAGTTAAAAATCACCTCTGTTCAAATTTACAGAATCCAAGGATCACATTATCAATGGATGAAGGTTTAAAAAATATGAAGCTTTGGGTGGGCAAAATGAATGCAATAACTTCACAATACAATACAACAAACCTGTCAGTTAAGAACTAGACATTATTTATATTTTTAACATGGGCCTGCCTGTTTTTTCAATGTTAATGAATGCATTACCCATTGTTAATTAAAAAAAAAAAAACATCTCTGCCATCCTCAGCAGTCTGCTTGGGCCATCTTTTACTCAAGTTCCCTTCGTTTGTACCAGGCACGGTTGGCAGGAGCAGAAAGTGCGACAAAAGAAGAAGTTTGGTATCAACCTGTCGCTAAGGGGACGATGCTCAAGTGAATGCCACAAACAGCACCGGTGGATGACCCACGAACGAGGAATCAAAACCACCAGGAGAAGAGAAGAGGACTAGAATCTCCTTCATCGCTGGGGCAGTCTGACATTTTGTAGAAGTGAGAAGGGGAAGTTAGGTTTTTTTGGTATTGTTTTTTGGTATAAGCCTGGCATATCTGTATGCTAGACTGGCACTGGTAAATATCAAAACACATAAACACATAGCACTGCTGTGTGTGGTAGAATATGCTGTAGCTGGCATATGTGCTTTGGTCGTAATGATCCAAAGCAGTAAATCATGTCCATGAAATTATGAAACAAGGACACAACTAGACATAATGACACATAGTGGTGAGTAATATGACCATGAGAATGAGCAAGAATTAGGTGAAACTAGGAAATAAAAACAGTATTGACTAAAAGACAGAATAATATATATTCATATATACGTGTAATTGAACCCTGTAAAGACTGACACATCCAAAGAGCCATAAAATTCTAATTTTTTAAGTTGAATTGGACCTTATGTCAATGATAATTCACATATGATTTTTTTTTACATTTGGAACATTTTGGAATATTGGATTGGTTATTTTTTTCAAACAAGAACCTTTTTACATTTCATTTTTACCATTTTATTTTGCCTTGTTCATCTTTCTGTGAACACACAGTGAATAGTAGTTTTAAAGTATTGCACACGCAGGACAGGGGTATATATTACCATAACTAGCCGCAAGTAGCAATCATCAGGCTCCAAACACAATGTGCAAACTGCCCCAAGTAGTGAAAGATTGTTGTGGAAAACATGGTGTTTTGTTGTAGTGACATATTATGGGTGATTTGTTTGAAATTGGGTAAATAGCTTCTATATGCCATTATTCCATGGGGAATATGGAGGTTTTTGTAAGGGTATGTTTAGATTTGATTTAAATGATAATAAAAACATTCTACATTCATTTTACTCTCATGTTATTATTGCTGAGGTCTTCTAGAATATAATCATACATGTCACTTTTGCCTCAATGTTTTTAGTTAGGGGAAATATACAAAAACATCAAGGCATGTCAGACTACCTAAAACTGGCCTTAGACTTCAGAGTGTTAAGTGGATCCTATTGAAATTAGTACACTAGTTGTAGTGCCCCCTATTGACAAAATGTAACAAAATTTGGCGTGCATCCAAAGAAGGTAGGTAAGTATAAGCATACCATAATTCAAAAATGTTTAACTTAAGCCACCCTTGAGGTATTGAAATTTGTCACAATTCAGGAAATTTGGCTTGCGTCCAAAATACGTGGTAGCGATGCAGCATTGACCATTGTTCACTAGGTGGCTCTATTCCACAAATGAATTGTAATGAGCTAGGGTAATACACCTCATAGAGGCCAACCTGTCACTAATACTTTCCTCATTTTTCCAGTGAATGAAGTGCCATTAGCAGTGCCCCCTATGAACCAAATTTCACTAAATGTGGTATTCATCCAAAGAATGTGGCAGGGATGTAGTGTGTCAAATTGGGCCACACCCACCTAAGGACACAAACCTTATATTCCGCATCAGCCATGTGAGGCTACAATCGTGCCAAGTTTAACGTGGATTGGGGAAGTCTAAGTATATATTGTCGACCAAACATTATATGACCACCCTGCGGTGCAGGGGGGAGAAACTAGATCATCAATTTATTCGACAATTTGAACCTCATTCTATCATTCATTTGCAATTGATATTTCATTTTCACCAACTACAAAATGGCCCAGGTAATTTCAGCACAAGAAAACACCTTTTCTCCAAACCCACGAATTGGATGAACCATAGCCGGATCAACTAATTTTTTTCCCATGCCGCTTTTTGATTACGCCTTACAGAACACTCCCTATGGAGTCGCATGGAACAGCTAGGCCGTCCATTACAGTGCCAAATGGGCCGTTGGCACCAGAGGTGCACGAATGAGGCTCCGCGACCCTGCTCCTGAGCGCTGGTGATTACCTAAATAGAGTGCAGAGATGGGGAGGAACAAGGGTACGAGTGGCCCTAATTCTGGGGTGATTTGCCGCGGGAAGCCGGAGATACAAAGGCTGGAGTACGGCAAAACGAAATAAAGTCATCCCCATTTCTTTTGACATCCCTCACTATCTTCTCTTGAGCCTAAACGACTTCAGGCAGGTTTGTCATTGGTTGTGACAGCGCTGTCCATGAGCCACAGAGAGGATCTGTGTTTTTTTTGACAGGCTGGTACCCTTCTGGTTTTTGAGAAAAGGAGAGGGAGAGATTGCATTTGAGTCATTTAAAGGTGCAGTGTGTAGTTTGTGTGTGTGCAGTGTGTAGATAAAGGCTTTTAGGTTCACTACAATAATATAACTCTATGAAAAGATTCTCCTTCACATCTTTCTGATTTGGGAAAAAATTTTACAAATTAAAATACAACCGCAGAACTACAACTCGACAGGAGTATCGCCCAGTGCTTTTAGGCTGACTCTTATGAAAGAAATGTGGACAGAATTGAAAAGTAATTTATTTTCACTTTTTGCCAAAGTCCTTCAACTTGAAAGATTCAGTCTGCATATTGAAAATCACTTTCATGTCATGTTTACTGTGAAACAAATCATTCTTAAATCTAGTGATATGCTTTTGCTTTTTTTCCCCCCCAAGAATGTGTCCATTTCTGTGTTTATACTGCATTATAGTCAAGGACTGTCCAATTACTACACCAGCACCGTCAGTAATAGTAGATGGACTGTCTCACTCAGTGGGTCAGTTATCTCCTGTAACATATTTCAATGATGTCATATACAAAAAATATATTTAGTATGTGTCACACATATCCCATTTTATTCAGGCTGATAGTGTTTGGGCTCGCTAAATGATTTTGTGCCTTTCCTTTGTTTTTAGACAATTTTGATCCGATGAATGCCGTAAATATCTTTCCACTGACTTTACAATGATATTCACATAATTGACAAGAATATTTACTTTCTCTTTGAAGTGTTTCAAAAGGGTAAGGTTGCATTGTACGGCTAGTTTCTGGATGAAGGATGGAGCTCGGTGCTCAGCCACTTCCTGGTGGTTCTGTATTAGCAGTGGACCTGTCCAGTTTCTCTCACTGCCTTGTTCCCATCTTCCCATTTTGTTTGCCTCTTGTGAAAACTCATGCCAATCGTTTTGCAGTTTGCTTTGGGTTATTATTGGATTACAACTGTTTTATGTTTTGTGATAGTATCACCCCCAAAACAGGGAACAAAACTGTGACCCCCCCCCCCCCCCCCCCCCCCAGTCTACTAATCTAAAGCGGTCTAAGTTCCCTACTAATCTACTCACACGCTCTACCATACTTCTCTCTGATGCCAAGCTGACGCCCTATGAGAGACAGCGTAGATTAGTTGTCTTATTTGACATAAAATCTCAGTACATTAAATAACATAGGTTAATACATTAAGATGAAAAATGTATTTTTATCAGTTTCATCAACATCATTCTGTTTTGATTATTCTGTTTCTCTTTTCAACTCCACTCTTTGGAAAGACAGATAATAATGAGTTCAAATTTAGTGTACAAATATTGGCTAGGGGACAGATGAGAGGCTATCAACATCATTCAAAAATAAGTACAAAATGTCAGATTGTGCGAATAAAATAAAATTGAAGTTTTTTTTTTTGATTGTTAAAATTACAATTAAGTTTCTCACAAAACAAAAGTTATAAATGTTATAAAAAAATGTATAAAACAGTCAATCATCTTCTCTCACAGGGATCCTAAACTTCCAGGTTTAGTAGCCTGATGGATAAGCTGTCAACTTCTGGACCAGGGGATTATGTGTTCATGTCCCACCTGACTATGCAATATTATATGCTTCTGTAGGTCAACTGGAGCAACGCAGAACAACACACTAACAACACCGAGGTCATAGTTTAGTTATCCAGGGAGTCAATCTGTACTGTAATATATGATGATGAGTATGCCAATCTGTTCTGGATAGTAGCTTCTGTTGGAAGAATGAGTGAATAACGTCAAGGCCCAAAGCATCAGACATTTACATTTACATTTGGCAGTCACTTTTAAACAAGATGAGGTGAAAACCCACTGTAAGTTAAGGAGACGCACAGCACTGCAGTAAATCCTGTATGGATTCATTTCAAATGGGTGCATTGGTGTGATGGATTTCTCAGTGGGAAAAAGAAGAAGCAGTTGTCCTAAACGCCATGCCTTGGAGGCCGAATATTTAACCCCAATACAGGTGTCAAGACAGGAACTGGATGTTTAGTCCAAGATAGATAAGGTAAGAACATAAAGGAATAGAAAATAACAGTCTCCAGTCTGGCATTAGACGGTTGGACACCGGGCACCAGACATCAGGACAGCATCCAACTGAGGGTTAGACGGTGGAGTAGGGAGATAAGTTGCCATACCTAGAGCAGTGAGAGCATGTGTTAGACAGACGGCCCTACCTCCCTCGGTCCTGAAGCTAAATCCTACCTGACCCCGGAGCCAAATAAACCATTTGCCATTGCCACACAGTCACAGCCCAGTGCTACCACTACAATCTTCATTGTCTTGTTTTAAAATTATGTGCCATCACGCCCATATTGTCTGGACTGGTCCCCACAGAGGTTGCTGCTTGAAAGGGCGAGTTTCATTTTGTACAAGTACATTTGTGCATGTTCACGCACGCCGCTGTTGTCTTTTCCGAGCTGTGGTTTATAAACACCGTTGCTTGTTGCCATTCATCGAGTCACACAACACAGCCCTGGAGGTGGTTGGCAAGCAAAACACAGAGTGACCAAGACCCACTGCCGGCCCACTGCCAGCCCACTGCCGGTCCACTGCCGGCCCACTGTTTGCCCACTGTTTGCCCACTGTTTGCCCACTGCCGACCCACTGTTTGCCCACTGTTTGCCCACTGCCGACCCACTGTTTGCCCACTGCTGGCCCACTGTTTGCCCACTGTTTGCCCACTGTTGCCAACTGCAGAAAGTTTAGCATTATGTCATTAAATTCGATTCATGGGAAGACCCTCTGAAAAGAGCAAACACTCCATGGTATCTTCGAGGATTTATCTCCCTTGAATCAATGGCTGCAGAATAAGCCATTTGTAAAAATTCTGCCCATGATGAACCAAAACTATTTAAAAATGCTGAAAGCTGTTTCTGACTATAAACAGAGTTAGCTTAAATATTTAACCCTTGACAAATCTCACTGTATTACACCTAACTTTTTATATTGTCAAGGAAATATTGAGAAAAGCCTTGAGAATATCACAACTGAAATACATCTGTGGGCAGATTTGTTATTGTTGTTTGTTGACAACACAAATTATACACTGCTCCTTAAATGTTAATGGAACACTGCACTCACTATTCTCAATCTCTTGCAGTTCTGATGTGTTTAACTGTTACTCCTCAGTCCTCACAAATTTCTCTGTGTGCTTTTTACAGTCTGTAGAATATAGTGGGCTGGCTGAAACCACGCGGGTGTGGTTACTGACGTCGCCCACTGTGTATTTAATGTGACTGTTTCGTGCCCGAAAGGCATGGTCGAAGGAGGTGCTGGCAGCTAGTTATTCTCTGAACCTCTCCGGCAAGGAGGCTTTGTGGCTCACAGCTACTGACGTTTTCATTTGCATAGCTGTATTTTCTATCTGGCTTGCATCCTGAATTCGTCAGACAGTTATTCTGTTTACCTCAAAACACGCGCTTGTCATAGAAGGGAAACTGGAAAAGGTGCAAGGACCTGTGTGTGAAGTTAATGTAGTTGACCGACTTTTGGAGGGGCACGCAGAGTTTTATGCTGTCACCGCTTTGTTTAAACAGGTAAGAACGAATTTCAGACATTACAATTCAGACGTCTATTTTTGACATTAGCTACGGCGCAGCATTTTATGAGAGGACACATATGCTACGCTTGTCTTCTTTCTCGATCCGTATAGTCACCTTTGATATTAAACCATACAAGACCAAAGTCCAGATAAGCTTGTTGCAACAGGAACCACTACACAGGACGTTGTTGGCCCGTTGTTGCCCAACTCTCCTTATAAGTTTGGTGATGAATTTACAGATTTGTCACATAACTAAATAATAATTATTCAATGATTTGGCCAACTTCAATTGTCCACTAACTAGCTTGCGCTAACGCACAAATTGCATGTGAGCACATCTGACAGCTCTGAGCATGCGTGCTTTTCTGAAAAATAAAAGGAAGAATCATAGGCAGCGGCTACATGAGATTGTAATTGATTTAGCGTGACCTGCGAATCCCTTACCAGAATGTTGTTCAACTGATTGGCAATAGCCATCTATTTATTTCAATGGGAGGTTTTATATTCTTTCTAACACACAGTGTGTACTAGTACCGTAGCTTTTTAGGCTAGGTTGTTTCACTGTAGTACTTGCAGTATCTGGTGCAGCAGTAAACAACTGAAGCAGTGCTTGTTAATACTGTGGGTATAGGAAGTTGCTTTCTGTTCTTCAAAGAACATAACAAATGTTCGTGGAGTTTCATTTCTATGCTTGGGAATTCAGTCAGTGATTGGAGAATTTAGTCAGGTATTTACAGTAGGTGCAAGGAGATCAAGGAGACCCTTTGCATCTGTAAATACAGTGAAATGGAAAGTTTTCACTCAAGCGCCAATAAAAGGTGACCTAGTGCATTTATCTGTTTCTATTTCAAATGTTGTCATTTGTCAGTTTTAGAACACCCAAGGGTGACATTCGAGTGTTATTCTAAAATCTTCGGTGGGGAGACACGCGGTGCATCAATGGAGACATGCACTCAGAACTCTCAACTCTCAATTAGGCATATTCCAACTTCTTGGCGCTAATGTATGGCTCTGTTATGTTCGGAAATTGTGCATTCTGTTCCATCTTCTCAGGGTGTCGCCAGACGCTTGAATCGCCGGCGTGTCCTGTTTCTTAAAAATAGTCTGAAGGACTATTCCGTAAAAGTAAATGTACACTGTGTATTTTTGGAGTTTGTCATAGGTCACACTCTCAGAAACCCATCTCTCTCTCTCTCACTCTCAAAGTTTCCCCCATTATCTCCCCAACATTTCCAATTTGGGCTAGACTTAAGTCTATATATATATATATATATATATATATTTCTTCCTCCTGAAGAACTGTATTTTTTGGAGATACAACACTACACTAAAAGGGATGTTTTATGATATGTTAATGAAAAACCCACCATGTGCACATCAAGGCTTTACAACTACTAATTTAAACTCATAAATGAAAATCTTTCACTCTGAATCGCCTTGCTCTTAACACATGTACAGAGTTCCCTGCTGAAGTTGACACTACAGTGAGTGAAAGGTTTTATAAGGGGACCTAACACCTGAGGGCCCAAGCCTACTCGTTATGTGTTAGTATATGATTTTTCCAGTTATTTCAGTGCATGCTCTAATGGGAGCACCAAAGACAAACCTCCTGGTCAACCATTTACTCTTTTGAGACTATGGGCAATTTTCTCAAAGTGTTTTATGATTTATTTTGTGCAGTTGTGTGGCGTAAAAGTAATCATACTAGTTTTTTTTATCAGTGACTTGCAGTGTTATTGTGACATGACATGACGTGCTAATGCCTACGGGGAACTACACTAATGCTGCTCTATCTACTGAATTAGCCTCTTCAATTTCACCATAGCATTTGGCCGAGGGTTACAAATGCTGTGTTCCATTGCTGGGGAGATCAGATTTATGCTCCGGCTCTTCCTCATAGACCCCCCAGCACCTTTACTCCCAGGCTTCCTCCACAACCGTTGTCCCCTTCCGCCCCCTTTTCTTAGGCTTCCCTCTGGGGGCAGACTGAGTGCAGCACCCCCCCCCCCCCCCCCCTTATCCTGTTCTGGTTCTGGGTGGAGGGCGTGTGGAGGAGTGGAGCGGAATGGAGCGGGGGAGCAGATAGTGGCCTTGAGCTCGGCCCGGTCCGAGGTACTGTATGTGCTGCTGGCCCGAAGCCACCAGCCTCGAGACCCTCCTCTCTCCACTCCCCAACCACCCTACCCCCCCAAACATGCACATAAAAGTTATTTTTTTCGACTGAGTCCCGTAATAATCAAGGTAAGAAGACCCCTCTTTATGCATAATAATGCCCCAATGTGATTTGACATCCCCAGATAGCAAGCATATATCGGTCCACTGGTTGATTTTGTTTGGCAACCTATTGGTGGTCTGCCACTTCACCATCATCTTTAGTGTCACTGGGTGTGGATATTAAGAAAATAACATATAATGTTAGCAATTCCTGGAATTTCTAAATCGTGTCCTTGGCATAGTTTATTTTAGATATAAGCCACTACACAGATGGAGTTTGTGATACTAGAAGGTGCTCAAGGTGGAAAATTACTTTAAAGACTTAAAGACTTATGTTACACACTGGTAACATCTATAAAAATGTTAAGGATTAGTGAAAATGACTGAATAAAGTATAAATGAGTTTAAACAGAAAGAAAAAAATAAATTTAAACGGTGGTCTGCTGGCCTTTTGCTATCAGGGTCGTTATCAAAATGGCGACGAACCTAACAGAGACTGTCTATATCTATATCAAATGTTAAAAACCTTTTAAATGTGTGAGAAGATGCATGAAGAGGCAGCGTGTCAAAATGAACAAGAAATAAGTTGTACACAATTACTGATAGGCAGCAGATAAAAGGATAATCCATTGATGAGTCATCACCACATTATTGTGCTTACATTTAGCTCGAACGCATTAAAGTCTGAGCTGTCCGAGTTGTCTTGAGTGCATCATAACATAGGCATTGGAAAAGAATGAACATTAGCGTACTGTTACTTTCAAAAACAATGACGGGTGAACCTAGTGGCAGCGGGTTCTTGCAAGCCGTGCACATTTATAGCATTATTCAGACTCAAGCAAAGTTGGTGTGCATGGTGTACAACATGTTAATGTTTATCGTGTCAGATTTGTGCGGTAGTCCTGCTTCGATTTGGTTACCTGCTAAGCTGTGTCACACCCACGTTCCCCCATGCCGGCTCTTTGTACCTCCACTGCTGTCTCAGAAGCAGAACAACAATGCCCCCCCCCCCCATTCTACCTCCATACCTTTTAGATGGCATAATTTTCCTGCCTTGAAAACGCTGTGTAAAAACACCTACATACACACCACCGCCCCACCCCCACCCCCACAGAGGAAAGAGCAAGGTGGTGGCCACAGGGGGTAGACCGCCTATAGAGTTCCTTTCTCTCCCATCCTCCTCTTCCTCTTCCTCTCTTCCTCGCCCTGGCTCTCTGGGGTCGATTTTTGTCGGATTATGGAAGTGGCAGTGCTGCTCGAGATGGGGGAGGGACAGAGCGAGGGAGGGAGGTGATGGAATGTCATTCAGCCTGCGGTCAAGGTCCTGAGAGAGGAAAGCCTCCCTTTATCCGCATCTCAAAGAACTAGGCGAGAGAGAGCTGAAGTTTTTGGAGTGAAGCTAGCTGGGGTTGGGTGGGGTGGGGTGGGTATGTGAAGTTGAATTCCCAGTAAGAACTCCATGAGTGTCTAGTTCTCCTTTTATAGCTTTCTCAAGAACTCTGGCATTGAGATCTTTTCTTTAAGACAGTTTTAAAAGGATCCGCCATTTCTATGTTGTTGTTTCGATTTTCAGTGGTGTACTGAATGCTGCTTGCCACCAGTGAGTTCAACTCGTATCTGCTGCTCTTTGAGAGACCCTGCATCCTGTCATTGTGATTTCATTTAAAAAACGACAATCTATTTTCAAAATGGTTAGAGACTTACATATAACATATAACTTCATACATTCAACTTTGGAGATAGTGTTTTCTGGGCATTCTTTGTTATTCTAAGCAGCAGTTAGATCTAGCTATGGTGTGCAGGTGAATCTGGGATAGCTCCAATTAGCGTTTTCATCTCTGGCAGGACGGAGGCCAGTCTTTCCTCATCTTCATTCATCTTCAAATTACGCATGAATGTGGCAGCAGTGTTAGGGATGCTGCTGAGCAGTTTCACATGCAGTGATTTATAAGCAGACATCTTGTCAAGGCCCCTGCTGATGGGGGGGGGGTCAACCCTTCCGCCCCCCCTCTCTGCCGTGCTGCTCACTTCAGGGTCTCCAGGTGACTCAGCTGTGGTGACTCAGAGTGGCAGGGATCGCTAACTCACAGCAACAGCTTCCGTGTGTCCAGTCTCTTCATTCTGGGGAGAGCCCCCTAATCTCTCCTCCTGGTATTCCAGCGGTTGTCGCCAGAGGGGGTCAGCATTGCTAGCGCACAGCCAGACGCCCCCCCCCCCCCCCAATCTCTCGGATGAGTTGGATGAGACCATATGCTGGAAGAGTTCAAGAGTCCACCGGTGGCTAAGGTCATTCCACTTTAGGTGGTTCAGGCAGGGAGTGGGTTCAGCTCTTGCCGTTTGTTGTCTTCAGTGTAGGGTTAACAAGAACAGTATTTAAAAGTGTAAAAAGTAAAAACTGTCTTGTAAAGATATTTTGACCATATTTGGCATACATGTTCACAGTCTGTTCACTTTGGAACAAACTAAAAGTTTTACATAGAAACATAGAACATTTGATTGAATTTTTCCTGGTTCGAATGATACCATCTATATGTCGTGATTAGGCCAAGGCTCACTTTAATTGGACATTCACAGAAAGAAAAGTATCTGTAGGAATACAAAGTAAATGTTCTCGAGACGAATGGCAAGTTGAAACCATAAAAGTTGAGTTGAGTCACCTGGTGGAAAAGGCCAGGTGGTGGGCTAGTTCAGGATGTTGTTAATTAGCTTTTACCAGCATGGCATGACAGGTATGTTAATGCAGTTTCATCCGCTCGCTACTTTGCCAGGAGAGCACAGCGTCCATTTCCTTTACTTGATTGTGGCTGTCAGTCGACAAAATTACACATTCATGTGTGGATTCAAGAATCGAAAGTCTAAGAAGCACTTCATTAAGGGGGATTTAAGGAAGCCTGCTGCTAAGTGACGGACCACGTAATGCACATTAAGAAGTCTTACATGTTTTCCAGGTAAATTAAGGTGAACAAAAGATCATAAGGGACCTTGTGTTCCCTGTGTGTGGTGGATAACTATCATAATTTTATGACCAAAGCATCCAAAGCAATTAAACAATTCATTCTGGGGGTTGAAACAGAGTCTGGGTTGAAGCCAGGCAAGCAGACAGAGTGTTTGTCAGGGTTTTTTCTAAAGATGTCTCTGTTGAGAAAAAGCCAAAGTGGTTTGTTATTGACGTCTTCGCTGAGTAAGGTGTCCGTAACGATTAACTTTCATCGTTTGTGTGTCACAGTGTACCAGACAACAGACAAGTTGTCAATTTTCCAATTAGCTAAACGTTGTAACACACAAATCAGATATGCGATGAGGTCCAGATCAGATCAGATTCCTGTAATGGGCACAACCCCCCCCATAATGATGTTTCAGTAAGGGACTCATTTGCACGATTCTTAAGCCCTCAAGTAGAAGGAATTGGATTTTCATTGTGCCAAAAAGCAAAGCAACCATGTCATTTGTGATGTCTGGCAGACGAGCCAGAGATGGAGCAGGTTTAAATAAGAAACTAAGAGCTTCTGCTTTTCCTAGGGTGCTGATCATGTTTTTTGACAGTTTTTTCTCTCTCTGTCTCCCATTTTCCCTTCTGTTTGCATCTCTCTCTCTCGCTCTCCCTCTCCCTCTCTCTATCTCTCCCTCTCCCTCTCCCTCTCCCTCTCGCTCTCTCCCTCTCTCTCTCTATCTCTCTTGCTGTGAAGACCTTCTTCAGTGATGTGAACCATCCACTGTATCCTGACAGCCTGTTGACCCGCAGATCCGTACATTCTTTCATCAGTGCTCCATCTCTCATCAAAGCCATAGACCCCCACATACTGTGAGCACTGCCACACATTACCAATGAAATAAGCTTATTTCACTGGACTACAGTATCATCAATATAAGGATAAACGCCTATCCAGTGTTGATAGTCAGGATGGGATAACTGCCACCCCCCAACCCTACCCTTACCCCCCGCCATCACCAAAGCCATCACACTCAGACCCCTCAACCATGACCCAGTCCCCGGACCGAGACGGCCCTTTGTTGCAGATCAAGAAGGTGGAATCCAGCCAGGCTGCAGTGCGTGAGCTCTCCCCTGTCTTTGGTGCT